>NW_028116527.1:0-97956 GCF_964273445.1 Streptopelia decaocto | reverse complement strand
AAGTGTTTTGGGGTGTATATACGTGTGTTCTGTGGGGTGTACACGTGTGTTCCATGGGGTGTACGTGTGTGTTCCATAGGGTGTACTCATGTGTTCCGTGGGGTGTATATACATGTGTTCCATGGGGTGTACATATGTGTGTATTCCATAGGGTGTACTTGTGTGTCCTGGGGTGTACATGTGTGTTCCATAGGGTGTACCCGTGTGTCCTGGGGTGTATATACGTGTGTTCCATAGGTGTACTCGTGTGTTTTGGGGTGTATATACGTGTGTTCCATAGGGTGTACTCATGTGTTCCATGGGGGTGTATATACGTGTGTTCCATGGGGTGTACCTATGTGTGTATTCCATAGGGTGTACTCGTGTGTCCTGGGGTGTATATACATGTGTTCCATGGGGTGTACATATGTGTGTTCCATAGGGTGTACTCGTGTTCCATGGGGTGTATATACGTGTATTCCATGGGGTGTACCTATGTGTGTATTCCATAGGGTGTACTCGTGTGTCCTGGGGTGTATATACGTCTGTTCCATGGGGTGTACTATGTGTGTGTGTACCCTGGCTGTACGTATGTGTGCGTGTGTTCCATAGGGTGTACGAGTGTATATGTGTGTTCCCCCCCCCCCCACTCTGTGTGTGTGTCACCCCCGTGGGTGTGCGCCCCCCCCCCCCCCCCCCCCAAAATGTACCTGTGTGGGTGTCACTCGCCGCCACCTGTGTCACACGACTGTGTGTGTCACACGGTGTTGTCACGCGTGTGTGTTCGGGTGACACATCCCCCCCCCCCCCCATTAAGCGACACCTGGGCGGGGGGGGGATGTTTTGGGGGGGACTTGGGGGGGGTCCATGGGGGCTTAGGGGGGTCTTGGGGGGGATGGGGGTCCCAGGGGACATTTGGGACATGGGGGGGGGACATTTGGGACATGGGGGGATATGGGGGTCCCAGGGGGTTATGGGGGTCCCAGGGGGACATTTGGGACATGGGGGGGGACATTTGGGACATGGGGGGATATGGGGGTCCCAGGGGGGGGGATGGGGGTCCCAGGGGGACATTTGGGATGTGGGGGGGACATTGGGGTCCCAGGGGACATTTGGGACATGGGGGGGAAATGGGGGTCCCTGGGGGGGGGATGGGGGTCCCAGGGGGACATTTGGGATGTGGGGGGGACATTGGGGTCCCAGGGGGACATTTGGGGACACAGGGGGACATTGGGGTCCCAGGGGGGGACATGGGGGGGGACATTTGGGATGTGGGGGGGACATTGGGGTCCCAGGGGACATTTGGGACATGGGGGGGAAATGGGGGTCCCGGGGTGGGGATGGGGGTCCCAGGGGACATTTGGGACATGGGGGGGATATAGGGGTCCCAGGGGGACATTTGGGACACGGGGGGACATTGGGGTCCCAAGGGGACATTTGGGACATGGGGGGGGACATTTGGGATGTGGGGGGGACATTGGGGTCCCAGGGGACATTTGGGACATGGGGGGGATATGGGGGTCCCAGGGGGGCATTTGGGACATAGGGGGGACCCCCACTGGTGGCTTGAGGCGGGGGGGGACATTGTTGGGGGTGTCATAGCATGGGGGGGGGCGATCCCCCAAGTTTGGGTGGGGGGATCCCCCAAGTTTGGGGGGGGTCCCCGAGTTCGGGGGGGATCCCCAAGTTTGGGGGGGGTCCCCAAGTTTGTGGGGGATCCCCTAAGTTTGGGGGGGTTCCCCAAGTTCGGGAGGGGGATCCCCAAGTTTGGGGGGGGGTCCCCAAGTTCGGGTGGGATTCCCAAGTTTGGGGGGGGGATCCCCCAACTTTGGGGGGATTCCCAAGTTTGAGGGGGGTCCCCCAAGTTTGGGGTGGTCCCCCAACTTTGGGTGGGTGGTCCCCAAGTTCGGGGGGGGATCCAAGTTTGGGGGGATCCCCCAAGTTTGCGGGGGATTCCCAAGTTCGGGAAGGGGGGGGTTCCCCCAACTTTGGGGGGGTTGCCCAAGTTTCAGGGGGGGATCCCCGAAGTTTGGGGGGGGGGGGAGATCCCCCAAGTTTGCGTGGGGTCCCCCAAGTTCGGGGGGGGGGGGGGGGTTCCCCCAAGCTTGGGGGTGGTTCCCCAAGTTCGGGGGGGTTCCCCAAGTTCAGGGAGGGGGTTCCCCAAGTTCGGGAGGGGGATCCCCAACTTTGGGGGGGGGTCCCCAAGTTTGGAGGAGGGGGGGGGGTTCCCCCAAGTTTGGGGGAGGGTTCCCCAAGTTCGGGGGGGTTCCCCAAGTTCGGGAGGGGGATCCCCAACTTTGGGGGGGGTCCCCAAGGTCGGGGGTGGGGGGGGTGGGGGGGAGGCTGTTCCCCCAAGTTTATGGGCGGGGTCAACATGTCTCCCTCCCCTCCCCCCCCCCCCACAGGTACCATGGCGCCCCCCCCGCGCCCCCTCCGCATCGTCGCCCTCCTCCTCTCCATCAGCCTATTGGTCCAGAGCCGCCCCCAACCCTCCTCCCCACGCCCCCCCCCCCAACCAGCGGACCCCCAACGTGGTGGGGGGGTCCCCATCCCCCCCACCCCCCCCACTCACCCCACCGCCCCCCAACCCCACTCGACCTTAACGAAGCGCTCGGCGCCCCATAACGAGGTGTTGAAAGAGCTGGAAGAACTCGGGCGGCTCCGCGCCGAAGCCAAAAGGGACCGACAACGTGACCGTGACCTTGAGAGGGACCGGGGGTGGCCAAGTTCAAGGCAGCTCCGGCAACAGCAGAGTTTGGAGCATCGGTTGTTGGAACGGCGCTACCAAGAGTTGGCCGAGAGCCGGCGGCAAGCGGAAGCCGCTCGGAAAGCGGCGGTGGAAGAGGAACGCTTGGCCGATTTGGCGTCCGATCTGTTGCTCCGGTATCTTCTACACGGCTCCGGTGTGGCGGTGGAGGAGGATAAGAGGTCGGAAGAGGAGGAGGAGGAAGAGGAGGAAGAAGCGCCCGGGGATGAGGAGCTGGAGGAAGGCAACGATGGGTTGGAAGGCAACGGGGGGTTCGATGGTGATGGGTTCGGTGATGGATTGGAGGACAATGGGGGCTTTGAGGTCAACAAGGGGTTCAAGGTCAACAAGGGGTTCAAGGTCAACGATGGGTTTGAAGACAACGGGGGCTTGGAGGACAATGGGGGCTTGGAGGACAATGGGGGCTTGGAGGACAATGGGCGCTTCGAGGTCAACAAGGTCAACAAGGGGTTCAAGGTCAACAAGGGGTTCAATGTCAACAAGGGGTTCAAGGTCAACGATGGGTTTGAAGACAACGGGGGCTTGGAGGACAATGGGGGCTTGGAGGACAACAGGCGCTTCGAGGTCAACAAGGGGTTCAAGGTCAACAAGGGGTTCAATGTCAACAAAGGGTTCAAGGTCAACGATGGGTTTGAAGACAACGGGGGCTTGGAGGACAACGGGGGCTTTGGAGGCAACGGGGGCTTCAAGGTCAACAGGGGCTTCAAGGGCAACAGGGGCTTTGAAGGCAACGATGGGTTCAAGGTCAACAGGGGCTTTGATGGCAACGGGGGCTTCAAGGTCAAGAGCTTCAAGGGCAACGAGGGCTTGGAGGACAACGAGGTCTTCAAGGTCAACGATGGGTTTGAAGGCAAGAGGGGCTTCAAGGTCAACAGGGGCTTCGATGGCAACGGGGGCTTCAAGGTCAACAGGGGCTTCAAGGTCAACGAGGGGCTTGAAGACAACGATGGGTTCAAGGTCAACAGGGGCTTTGATGGCAACGATGGGTTCAAGGTCAACAGGGGCTTTGATGGCAACGGGGGCTTCAAGGTCAACAATGGGTTCAAGGTCAATGATGGGTTCAAGGTCAACGATGACTTTGAGGGCAACGGTGGCTTAGAAGACAACGAGATCCTCCCAAGGGGCAACGAGATGTTCCCAAGGGGCAACGAGCTCCCGGGGGGGGACAACGAGCTCCCGGGAGGATCCAATGAGATCCCGGGGGGGGACAACGAAGTACCCGCCCCCAAGACCCGACCGAGGTCGATGACCTTGACCCTGGGACCATCGACCAATTGATCGAGCTGTCCAGTAAGCTCCACCTCCCGGCCGATGACGTCGTCGACATCATCCACGACGTGGAGCAGAAGCGCAGGATGGAGGCGACGGTGGGGGCCCCCCCGAAACTCATCCGACCCCTCCTCCCCCCACCCCGGCCCCCCGCCCTCGGAACCGCCCTTTGCTCTTGGCCAATCAGCTGCCGGGAAGGACTTTCCTGCCCCGCCCCCAACACCCCCCCCCCGCCCCCCCTGCAGAATTATCTGGAAAGGGTTTGGGGGAGGGGAACCCCCCGGGGGTTTCCATGATGGGGGGGCACCCCCAAAAATCCCCCCCCCCGCCTGCTCGGATGTCCCCGTGTCCCCCCCCCCCATCCTGGGTCACACCAGTTGTCCTGTGGTTCCCAGTTGGGTTGTCCCAGTCCTCCCAGTTCCAGTTGTAGAGTCGTCCCAGTTTCGTGCCCCCCACCCCCTTTTCAGCCCTAGAGCCCCCCCAGTTCCAGCTCCAGCGTCTCCCAGTTCCCTCCCAGTTCCTCCCAGTTCCCCCAGTCCCCTCATGTTCCCACTTCTTCCCTAGAGCCCCCCCAGTCCCTCCCAGTTCCAGCTCCAGTCTCCCAGTTCCCTCCCAGTTCCCTCCCAGTTCCCTCCCAGTCCATCCCAGTCCATCCCAGTCCATCCCAGTTCATCCCAGTCCATCCCAGTTCATCCCAGTGACCCCAGTCCATCCCAGTTCCCCCCAGTCCATCCCAGTTCATCCCAGTTCCAGCTCCAGTCCCTCCCAGTTCCATCCCAGTTCTCCCAGTTCCAGTCCCTCCCAGTTCCCCCAGTTCTTCCCAGTTCCCCCAGTCCATCCCAGTCCCCCCCACTGCCTCCCAGTTCTCCCAGTCCCTCCCAGTTCCCCCAGTTCCATCCCAGTTCCTCCCAGTCCCATCCCAGTTCTCCCAGTCCCCCCCAGTTCCTCCCAGTATATCCCATTCCCTCCCAGTCCCCCCCAGTCCATCCCAGTTCCCCCAGTCCCTCCCAGTTCCTCCAAGTCCCATCCCAGTCCCTCCCAGTCTCATCCCAGTTCTCCCAGTCCCAGCTCCAGTCCCTCCCAGTTCACTCCCAGTTCTCCCAGTCCCCCAGTTCCCTCCCAGTTTGTCCAGTTCCATCCCAGTTCCCTCCCAGTGCCCCCAGTTCCATCCCAGTCCCTCCCAGTCCCTCCCAGTTCCCCCAGTTCCATCCCAGTCCCTCCCAGTTCCCTCCCAGTTCCCCCAGTTCCATCCCAGTCCCTCCCAGTTCCCTCCCAGTTCCCCCAGTTCCATCCCAGTCCCTCCCAGTTCCCTCCCAGTTCCATCCCAGTCCCTCACAGTCCCATCCCAGTTCCCCCAGTTCCATCCCAGTCCCTCCCAGTTCCCTCCCAGTTCCCCCAGTTCCATCCCAGTCCCTCCCAGTCCCTCCCAGTCCCATCCCAGTTCCCCCAGTTCCATCCCAGTCCCTCCCAGTTCCCTCCCAGTCCCCCCAGTTCCCTCCCAGTTTGTCCAGTTCCATCCCAGTCCCTCCCAGTTCCTCCCAGTCCCTCCCAGTTCCCCCCCACTCCCTCCCAGTCCCATCCCAGTCCCTCCCAGTATATCCCAGTCCCTCCCACTCCCTCCCAGTTCCCTCCCAGTCCCTCCCAGTATATCCCAGTCCCTCACAGTATATCCCAGTCCCTCCCAGTTACCCCAGTTCCATCCCAGTCCCTCCCAGTCCCTCCCAGTTCCCTCCCAGTATATCCCAGTCCCATCCCAGTCCCTCCCACTCCCTCCCAGTTCCTCCCAGTTCCCTCCCAGTATATCCCAGTCCCATCCCAGTCCCTCCCAGTGCCCCCCACTCCCTCCCAGTCCCATCCCAGTCCCTCCCAGTTCACTCTCAGTTCTCCCAGTGCCCCCCAGTCCCTCCCAGTTCCCTCCCAGTCCCCCAGTTCCCTCCCAGTTTGTCCAGTTCCATCCCAGTCCCTCCCAGTCCCTCCCAGTTCCCTCCCAGTATATCCGTCCCATCCCAGTCCCTCCCAGTCCTCCCAGTTCCTCCCAGTTCCCTCCCAGTATATCCCAGTCCCATCCCAGTCCCTCCCAGTCCCATCCCAGTTCTCCCAGTATATCCCAGTCCCTCCCAGTCCCTCCCAGTTCCATGCCAGTCCCTCCCAGTCCCCCCCACTCCCTCCCAGTTCCCTCCCAGTCCCTCCCAGTATATCCCAGTCCCTCCCAGTATATCCCAGTCCCTCCCAGTTACCCCAGTTCCATCCTAGTCCCTCCCAGTCCCTCCCAGTTCCCTCCCAGTATATCCCAGTCCCATCCCAGTTCTCCCAGTCCCATCCCAGTTCTCCCAGTATATCCCAGTCCCTCCCAGTCCCTCCCAGTCCCATCCCAGTCCCTCCCAGTATATCCCAGTCCCTCCCAGTTCCCCCAGTTCCATCCCAGTCCCTCCCAGTCCCCTCCCAGTATATCCCACTCCCTCCCAGTCCCTCCCAGTATATCCCAGTCCCCCCCACTCCCTCCCAGTCCCTCCCAGTATATCCCAGTCCCATCCCAGTCCCATCCCAGTCCCATCCCAGTCCCTCCCAGTCCCCCCCCCTCCACCAGGGGGGGGGTGGGGGATGTAAATACTCCCCAATCACTAATTTTGCTAACGAATAAAAGCGACTATTTTAGTACGAGTTACCCTCATTATTATTGGGGGGCCCCCCAGACCCCCCCCCCCCCCATAAGACCCCAGTGACCCCCCCAGGGGCAAAATCCCCCCCCAAAGGGGGTAAATCCCCCCCCCCAAGGGTTAAATCCCCCCCCCCCAAATCACCAAGTACAGGCTGAGTCTCCACAGGCTTTATTTCAAAATGGGGGGGGGCACATGGTCCCATAATGGGGGGGGGGGGGGGCACAAAAATAGGGGGGACACCCCCCCCAAAACTCCCCCCCCCCCCAAAAGATGCCTCATTTGGGAAGGGGGGGCACCCACTTTTACCCCCCCCCCCCCCCCAAAAATGGGGGACAATGATGCCCCAAACTCATGGGGGGGGGCACAGGGACACTATGGAGTTCCCCCCCCCCCCCAAATTGGGGGACCCCCCCCCCCATATATGTATATCTATATATTTACAGTTTGGGGGGGGGGGTGTGCCCCCCCCATTGTCTCCAGGGTGCGATTGGTCCCGTGTGGTTGGGGGGGGACACCCTTTAAAGTGGGGGTGTCATGGGGTCCCCCCCCCACCCCCTCCCCAAATTATGGGGGGGGGGCTACGCCAGCCCCATTTCCTCCAGGACGCTGCGGGGGGACTCGTCCTCCTGGGGGGGGGGGAAAGAGGGGTTGGGGGGGGTACAATGGGGGGACCCCCCCCAAAATAAAAGGGGGGTACAAAGGGGAGACCCCCCCAATAAATGGGGGACACCTGGGGGGGTACAAAGGGGACCCTCCCAAAATAAAAGGGGGGGACAAAGGGGTGACCCCCCCCAATAAATGGGGGACACATGGGGGGGTGCAAAGGGGACCCTCCCAAAATAAAAGGGGGGGACAAAGGGGTGACCCCCCCCAATAAATGGGGGACACCTGGGGGGGTACAAAGGGGACCCCCCCCAATAAATGGGGGACACCTGGGGGGGTACAAAGGGGACCCTCCCAAAATAAAAGGGGGGGACAAAGGGGAGACCCCCCCCAATAAATGGGGGACACCTGGGGTGGTACAGAAAGGGGAGACCCTCCCAAAATAGGGGGAGGGGGGTGTATAAAGTGGGGACCCCCCCCCCCAAAAAGAGGGGGGGGGGGTCACTTGGGGGGGACAATGGGGGGACATTTGGGGGGGTCAGAGCTTCATGGTGGGGGGTCCAAGGGGCCCATGGGGGGGTTTTGGGGGGTCCCTGGACACTATGGGGGGGCTATAGGAGGTTTTGGGGACCCCCAGGACCCTATGGGTGGGTCTATAGGAGGTTTTGGGGACCCCAGGACTCTATGGGGGGGTCTATAGGAGGTTTTGGGGACCCCAGGACCCTATGGGGGTCTATAGGGGACTTTGGGAGACGTTTGTCCCCATTGGGGTCATGAGGAGCCCATGGGGGACACCAGGACCTCATGGGTGATCTATAGAGGTATGAGGGGTCCATAGGGGATTTTGGGGGACCCCTGGTCCCTATGGGGGGTTATAGGGTGTTCTGGGGACCCCAGGACCCTATGGGGGGCTAAGGACCCTATGGGGGGGTCTATAGGGGACTTTGGGAGACGTTTGTCCCCATTGGGGTCATGAGGAGCCCATGGGGGACACCAGGACCTCATGGGTGATCTATAGGGGTACGAGGGGTCCATAGGGGATTTTGGGGGACCCCTGGACCCTATGGGGGGGCTACAGGGGGGCTTGGGGACCCCAGGACCCTATGGGGGTCTATAGGGGACTTCAGGAGACGTTTGTCCCCATTGGGGACATGAGGAGCCCATGGGGGACACCAGGACCTCATGGGTGATCTATAGGGGTATGAGGGGTCCATAGGGGATTTTGGGGGTCCCTGGATTCTATGGGGGGTTATAGGGTGTTCTGGGGACCCCAGGACCCTATGGGGGGCTAAGGACCATATGGGGGGGTCTATAGGGGACTTTGGGAGACGTTTGTCCCCATTGGGGTCATGAGGAGCCCATGGAGGACACCAGGACCTCATGGGTGATCTATAGGGGTACGAGGGGTCCATAGGGGATTTTGGGGGACCCCTGGACCCTATGGGGGGGCTACAGGGGGGTTTGGGGACCCCAGGACCCTATGGGGGTCTATAGGGGACTTCAGGAGATGTTTGTCCCCATTGGGGTCATGAGGAGCCCATGGGGGACACCAGGACCTCATGGGTGATCTATAGGGGTACGAGGGGTCTATAGGGGATTTTGGGGGACCCCTGGTCCCTATGGGGGGTTATAGGGTGTTCTGGGGACCCCTGGACCCTATGGGGGGTCTATAGGGGACTTTGGGAGACGTTTGTCCCCATTGGGGTCATGAGGAGCCCATGGGGGACACCAGGACCTCATGGGTGATCTATAGGGGTACGAGGGGTCTATAGGGGGTTTTGGGGGTCCCTGGATTATATGGGGGGTTATAGGGTGTTCTGGGGACCCCAGGACCCTATGGGGGGCTAAGGACCCTATGGGGGGGTCTATAGGGGACTTTGGGAGACGTTTGTCCCCATTGGGGTCATGAGGAGCCCATGGGGGACACCAGGACCTCATGGGTGATCTATAGGGGTACGAGGGGTCCATAGGGGGTTTTGAGGGGGGGGTGAGACATCCTATGGAGTCTATAGGGGGTCCCTCACCTCCTGCAGCAGGTCCGCCTGCTCGATGGCCTTGAGGACGCTCTTTTTGGAGGTGTCCTGGATCTCGCCCCCCATGACGAACTCGTCCAGGATGAAATAGGCCTTCTCGAAGTTGAAGATGATGTCCAGCTCGCATACCTGCCCAACGTATAGAATCTTGACATTATTCGGGCGGGAAAAGACCTTCAAGATCATCCAGTCCAACCTCATACACATAGGATGGAGCTGGGGTGTCCCCATGGCCATGGGATGGAGTTGAGGGTCCTCAAGACCATGGGATGGACCTGGTGGTGGCCTTGAGCATCCTCATGACCATGGGACGGAAATGGGGTGGCCCCATGACCATTGGATGGACCTGATGGTGGCCTTGAGGGTCCTCATGGCCATGGGATGGAGTTGGGGTGTCCCCATGGCCATTGGATGGAGTTGAGGGTCCTCAAGACCATGGGATGGACCTGGTGGTGGCCCCATGACCATAGGATGGACGTGGCGGTGGCCCCATGGCCACTGGATGGACCTGAGGGTCCTCAAGACCATGGGATGGACCTGGTGGTGGCCTTGAGGGTCCTCATGGCCATGGGATGGAGTTGGGGTGTCCCCATGGCCATTGGATGGAGTTGAGGGTCCTCAAGACCATGGGATGGACCTGGTGGTGGCCTCGAGGGACCTCATGACCATGGGATGGAGTTGGGGTGGCCCCATGGCCATTGGATGGCCCTGAGGGTCCTCAAGACCATGGGATGGACCTGGTGGTGGCCTCAAGGGACCTCATGACCATGGGATGGAGATGGTGTGGCCCCATGGCCATTGGATGGACCTGGTGGTGGCCTTGAGGGACCTCATGACCATGGGATGGACCTGGTGGTGGCCTTGAGGGACCTCATGACCACGGGATGGACATGAGGTTCCTCAAGACCATGGGATGGACCTGGTGGTGGCCTTGAGCATCCTCATGACCATGGGACGGAAATGGGGTGGCCCCATGACCATTGGATGGACCTGATGGTGGCCTTGAGGGTCCTCATGGCCATGGGATGGAGTTGGGGTGTCCCCATGGCCATTGGATGGAGTTGAGGGTCCTCAAGACCATGGGATGGACCTGGTGGTGGCCCCATGACCATAGGATGGACCTGGTGGTGGCCCCATGGCCACTGGATGGACCTGAGGGTCCTCAAGACCATGGGATGGACCTGGTGGTGGCCTTGAGGGTCCTCATGGCCATGGGATGGAGTTGGGGTGTCCCCATGGCCATTGGATGGAGTTGAGGGTCCTCAAGACCATGGGATGGACCTGGTGGTGGCCTCGAGGAACCTCATGACCATGGGACGGAGATGGTGTGGCCCCATGGCCATTGGATGGACCTGGTGGTGGCCTTGAGGGACCTCATGACCATGGGATGGACATGAGGGTCCTCATGACCATTGGATGGACCTGGTGGTGGCCCCAGGACCATGGGATGGACATGGTGGTGGCCCTGGGGTGTTCCTGGTGGCCCTTGAATGGTCAAGGTGGTCATTGGATGCTCCTGATGGCCATTGGATGCTCCTGATGGCCATTGGGTGGCCCTACGATGTCCCCATTGACCCTATGGTGTCCCCTCACCCCCGTGTCACCCCCAGGATGTCCCCAAGCCCCTGGTGACACAATCACGCTGCCCAAGTACTCATCGAGCAGCTCAACATAGTGGTGACCATTGGGTCCTCCTGATGGCCACTGGATGCTCCTAATGGCCATTGGGTGGCCCTACGATGTCCCCATTGACCCTGTGATGATCCCACGGTGTCCCCTGACCCCCAGGATGTCCCCAAGCCCCTGGTGACACAATCACGCTGCCCAAGTACTCATCGAGCAGCTCAACATAGTGGTGACCATTGGATGCTCCTGATGGCCATTGGGTGCTCTTGATGGCCATCAGATGCTCCTAATGGCCATTGGGTGGCCCTACAATGTCCCCATTGACCCTGTGATGACCCCATGGTGTCCCCTGACCCCCAGGATGTCCCCAAGCCCCTGGTGACACAATCACGCTGCCCAAGTACTCATCGAGCAGCTCAACATAGTGGTGGCCATTGGATGCTCCTGATGGCCACTGGATGCTCCTAATGGCCATTAGGTGGCCCTACGATGTCCCCATTGACCCTGTGATGACCCCATGGTGTCCCCTGACCCCCAGGATGTCCCCAAGCCCCTGGTGACACAATCACGCTGCCCAAGTACTCATCGAGCAGCTCAACATAGTGGTGGCCATTGGGTCCTCCTGATGGCCATTGGATGCTCCTGGTGACCATCAGATGCTCCTGGTGGCCATTGGGTGGCCCTAGGATGTCCCCATTGACCCTATGGTTTCCCCTCACCCCCATGTCACCCCCAGGATGTCCCCAAGCCCCTGGTGACACACTCATGATGCCCAAGTACTCGTCGAGCAGCTCAACATAGTGGTGACCATTGGATGCTCCTGATGGCCATTGGATGCTCCTGGTGGCCATTGGATGCTCCTGATGGCCATTGGGTGGCCCTACGATGTCCCCATTGACCCAGTGATGACCCTATGGTGTCCCCTCACCCCCAGGATGTCCCCAAGCCCCTGGGGACACAATCACGCCGCCCAAGTACTCGTCGAGCAGCTCAACATAGTGGTGACCATTGGATGCTCCTGATGGCCATTGGATGCTCCTGGTGGCCATTGGATGCTCCTGGTGGCCATTGGGTGGCCCTAGGATGTCCCCATTGACCCTATGGTTTCCCCTCACCCCCATGTCACCCCCAGGATGTCCCCAAGCCCCTGGTGACACAATCACGCTGCCCAAGTACTCATCGAGCAGCTCAACATAGTGGTGACCATTGGGTCCTCCTGATGGCCACTGGATGCTCCTAATGGCCATTGGGTGGCCCTATGATGTCCCCATTGACCCTGTGATGACCCTATGGTGTCCCCTCACCCCCAGGATGTCCCCAAGGCCCTGGGGACACACTCACGCTACCCAAGTACTCATCGAGCAGCTCAACATAGTGGTGGCCATTGGGTCCTCCTGATGGCCATTGGATGCTCCTGGTGGCCATTGGATGCTCCTGGTGGCCATTGGGTGGCCCTAGGATGTCCCCATTGACCCTATGGTGTCCCCTCACCCCCGTGTCACCCCCAGGATGTCCCCAAGCCCCTGGTGACACAATCACGCTGCCCAAGTACTCGTCGAGCAGCTCAACATAGTGGTGGCCATTGGGTCCTCCTGATGGCCATCAGATGCTCCTAATGGCCATTGGGTGGCCCTACGATGTCCCCATTGACCCTGTGATGACCCCATGGTGTCCCCTGACCCCCAGGATGTCCCCAAGCCCCTGGGGACACACTCATGCTGCCCAAGTACTCATCGAGCAGCTCAACATAGTGGTGACCATTGGGTCCTCCTGATGGCCACTGGATGCTCCTAATGGCCATTAGGTGGCCCTACGATGTCCCCATTGACCCTGTGATGACCCCATGGTGTCCCCTGACCCCCAGGATGTCCCCAAGCCCCTGGTGACACACTCATGCTGCCCAAGTACTCGTCGAGCAGCTCAACATAGTGGTGGCCATTGGGTCCTCCTGATGGCCATCAGATGCTCCTAATGGCCATTGGGTGGCCCTATGATGTCCCCATTGACTCTGTGATGACTCCATGGTGTCCCCTGACCCCCAGGATGTCCCCAAGGCCCTGGGGACACACTCATGCTACCCAAGTACTCATCGAGCAGCTCAACATAGTGGTGACCATTGGGTCCTCCTGATGGCCACTGGATGCTCCTAATGGCCATTAGGTGGCCCTACGATGTCCCCATTGACCCTGTGATGACCCCATGGTGTCCCCTGACCCCCAGGATGTCCCCAAGCCCCTGGGGACACAATCACGCCGCCCAAGTACTCGTCGAGCAGCTCAACATAGTGGTGGCCATTGGGTCCTCCTGATGGCCATTGGATGCTCCTGGTGGCCATTGGATGCTCCTGGTGGCCATTGGCTGGCCCTGGGATGTCCCCATTGACCCTATGGTGTCTCCTCACCCCCCTGTCACCCCCAGGGTGTCCCCAAGCCCCTGGTGACACACTCACGCTGCCCAAGTACTCGTCGAGCAGCTCAACATAGTGGTGGCCATTGGGTGCTCTTGATGGCCATCAGATGCTCCTAATGGCCATTGGGTGGCCCTACGATGTCCCCATTGACCCTGTGATGATCCCACGGTGTCCCCTGACCCCCAGGATGTCCCCAAGCCCCTGGGGACACACTCACGCTGCCCAAGTACTCATCGAGCAGCTCAACATAGTGGTGGCCATTGGGTCCTCCTGATGGCCACTGGATGCTCCTAATGGCCATTGGGTGGCCCTACGATGTCCCCATTGACCCTGTGATGACCCCATGGTGTCCCCTCACCCCCAGGGTGTCCCCAAGCCCCTGGTGACACAATCACGCTGCCCAAGTACTCATCGAGCAGCTCAACATAGTGGTGGCCATTGGGTCCTCCTGATGGCCACTGGATGCTCCTAATGGCCATTAGGTGGCCCTACGATGTCCCCATTGACCCTGTGATGACCCCATGGTGTCCCCTGACCCCCAGGATGTCCCCAAGGCCCTGGGGACACAATCACGCTGCCCAAGTACTCGTCGAGCAGCTCAACATAGTGGTGGCCATTGGGTCCTCCTTATGGCCACTGGATGCTCCTAATGGCCATTAGGTGGCCCTACGATGTCCCCATTGACCCTGTGATGACCCCATGGTGTCCCCTGACCCCCAGGATGTCCCCAAGGCCCTGGGGACACACTCATGCTACCCAAGTACTCATCGAGCAGCTCAACATAGTGGTGGCCATTGGGTGCTCCTGATGGCCACTGAGTGCTCCTAATGGCCATTGGATGCTCCTAATGGCCATAGGGTGGCCCTACGATGTCCCCATTGACCCTGTGATGACCCCACGGTGTCCCCTGACCCCCAGGATGTCCCCAAGCCCCTGGTGACACAATCACGCTGCCCAAGTACTCATCGAGCAGCTCAACATAGTGGTGGCCATTGGATGCTCCTGGTGGCCATTGGATGCTCCTAATGGCCATTGGGTGGCCCTACGATGTCCCCATTGACCCTGTGATGACCCTATGGTGTCCCCTGACCCCCAGGATGTCCCCAAGCCCCTGGGGACACACTCACGCTGCCGAAATACTTGTCGAGCAGCTCGACGTAGCGATGGATCAGCTCCAGCGTGATGAGCTCGTTGTCCTGGCCCTCGATGGCGCAGCAGAAGTACAGGCTGGCGTATCTGGGGACACGGGGTGACAATGACAATGTGACACTTGGGGACACCCCGAAACCCACCCCAGATGTAGAACTACGGGGGTGACAGTGACACTTGGGGACACCCCAAAAAGCCACCCCAGAAGGACCTGAGGGAGGTGACAATGGCAAAGTGACACTTGGGCTGGTGTACATGGGGGGGGACAAGAGGTGACAGTGACAAAGGGACACTTGGGGACACCCCAAAAAGCCACCCCAAGGGGTTTTGGGGGGTCCCAGGCCCCTACTGATGGAGTCTATAAGGACCCATAGGGGGTCCCAGACCCCTATCGTGGAGTCTATAAGGACCCATAGGGGGTTTTGGGGGGTCCCAGGCCCCTATTGGGGGGGTCTATAAGGACCCATAGGGGGTTTTGGGGGGTCCCAGGCCCCTATTGGGGGGGTCTATAAGGACCCATAGGAGGTTTTGGGGGAGCCTATAGAGACCGATAGGGGGTTTGGGGGGTCACAGGGGGGTCTATAGGGACCCATAGAGGGTTTTGAGGGGTCCCAAGCAACTATGGGGGGTCAATAGGGGTCCCAAGCAATTATTGGGGGGTCAATAGGGGTCTATAGGGGGTTTTTAGGGGTCCAAAGCAACTATGGGGGGGTCAATAGGGGTCTATAGGGGGTTTTTAGGGGTCCCAAGCAACTATGGGGGGGGTCAACAGGGGTCAATGGGAGCTTTTTAGGGGTCCGAAGCAACTATAGGGGGGTCAATAGGGGTCCCAAGCAACTATGGGGGGGTCTATAGGGGTCCCAAGCAACTATGGGGGGGTCTATAAGGGGTTTTTAGGGGTCCCAAGCAACTATGGGGGGGTCTATAGGGGTCCCAAGCAACTATGGGGGGGTCAATAGGGGTCAATGGGGGGTTTTTAGGGGTCCCAAGCAACTATGGGGGGGTCTATAGGGGGTTTTTAGGGGTCCAAAGCAACTATGGGGGGGGTCAATAGGGGTCCATAGGGTGTTTTTAGGGGTCCCAAGCAACTATGGGGGGGTCAATAGGGGTCTATAGGGGGTTTTTAGGGGTCCCAAGTAACTATGGGGGGGTCAATAGGGGTCAATGGGGGGTTTTTAGGGGTCCCAAGCAACTATGGAGGGGTCAATAGGGGTCCCAAGCAACTATGGGGGGGTCAATAGGGATCTATAGGGGGTTTTTAGGGGTCCCAAGCAACTATGGGGGGGTCTATAGGGGGTTTTTAGGGGTCCCAAGCAACTATGGAGGGGTCAATAGGGGTCCCAAGCAACTATGGGGGGGTCTATAGGGGGTTTTTAGGGGTCCAAAGCAACTATGGGGGGGTCTATAGGGGGTTTTTAGGGGTCCCAAGCAACTATGGGGGGGTCAATAGGGGGTTTTTAGGGGTCCCAAGCAACTATGGGGGGGTCTATAGGGGGTTTTTAGGGGTCCCAAGCAACTATGGGGGGGTCAATAGGGGGTTTTTAGGGGTCCCAAGCAACTATGGGGGGGTCAATAGGGGGTTATTCGGGGTCAGTCGCCTCCCAGATACAAACCCAACCCTTAAACCCCCCCATAACACATAATGGTATCACCCTCCTCCCCCATAGAACCCCATAGAACCCCATTTAAAGTGTCTCTGAGGGGTGCGGTGGCCTCGGGGACATCATGGGGACATTTTGGGGGGGTCGAGCACCTTTTGTAGACGACTTTGAGGTCCCTCCATTCCAAAAAACTGCACATTTTGGGTTTTCGGGCCAAAACCACCTGCATGAGCTCCCGGACCATCTTCTTCTTGTCCTTATCGGGGGTGGCCAGGTACCATTTTTGGAGGCGGAGCTTCCCCTGGCGGCTGAACAGCAGCATGAAGCGCATCTGGGGGGGGGGGACACGGGGGGGGACATGGTCAGTGGGGTCACACGGGGTCAAGGGGACACGGGGAGGGGGACACGGGTGGCACTTTTGGGGCTGGGGGTTCCCATGGTGCAGAACAGCAGCTGGAAGCACATCTGGGGGGGACACAGAGTCAATGGGGGGCTATGGGGGGGACACAGGGTCAATGGGGGGGGTCACACGGGGTCAAGGGGACACGGGGAGGGGGACACAGGGTCAGTGGGGGGGACAAGGGACATGGGGAGGGGGACACGGGTGGCGCTTTTGGGGCTGGGGGTTCCCATGGTGCAGAACAGCAGCTGGAAGCACATCTGGGGGGGACACAGAGTCAATGGGGGGGACACAGGGTCAATGGGGGGGTCACACGGGGTCAAGGGGACACGGGGAGGGGGACACAGGGTCAGTGCGGGGGACAAGGGACATGGGGAGGGGGACACGGGTGGCACTTTTGGGGCTGGGGGTTCCCATGGTGCAGAACAGCAGCTGGAAGCACATCTGGGGGGGACAAGGGGGACATGGGGGGGTCACATGGGTTGGGGACATGGGGACATGGGGGGGTCACAGGGTCAGAATGGGGACATGGGGGGTCACATGGGTTGGGGACAGGTCACAGGGTCAGGATGGGGACATGGGGGGGTCACAGGGGTTACATGGGGGGTCACAGGGGTTTGGGGACATGGGGGGGTCACATGGGGTTACATGGGGGGTCACATGGGTTTGGGGACAGGGGGACATGGGGGTCACATGGGTTGGGGACAGGTCACAGGGTCAGGATGGGGACATGGGGGGGGTCACAGGGGTTGGGGACATGGGGACATGGGGGTCACATGGGTTGGGGACATGGGGGTCACATGGGTTGGGGACAGGTCACAGGGTCAGGATGGGGACATGGGGGGTGTCACATGGGTTGGGGACATGGGGACATGGGGGTCACATGGGTTGGGGACATGGGGGGTCACATGGGTTTGGGGACATGGGGGGTCACATGGGTTGGGGACATGGGGGGTCACAGGGGTTTGGGGACATGGGGGGTCACATGGGTTGGGGACATGGGGGGTCACAGGGGTTTGGGGACATGGGGGGGTCACATGGGTTACATGGGGGGTCACATGGGTTTGGGGACAGGGGGACATGGGGGTCACATGGGTTGGGGACAGGTCACAGGGTCAGGATGGGGACATGGGGGGTCACATGGGCTGGGGACATGGGGGTCACATGGGTTTGAGGACAGGGGACATGGGGGGTCACATGGGTTGGGGACATGGGGGTCACATGGGTTGGGGACATGGGGACATGGGGGGTCACATGGGTTGGGGACATGGGGGTCACAGGGGTTTGGGGACATGGGGTCACATGGGTGGGGACATGGGGGGTCACATGGGTTAGGGACATGGGGGGTCACATGGGTTGGGGACATGGGGGTCACATGGGTTGGGGACATGGGGACATGGGGGTCACATGGGTTGGGGACATGGGGGGTCACAGGGTTGGGGACATGGGGGTCACATGGGTTGGGGACATGGGGGGTCACATGGGTTAGGGACATGGGGGTCACATGGGTTGGGGACATGGGGGGTCACATGGGTTGGGGACATGGGGACATGGGGGGGGTCACATGGGTTGGGGACAGGTCACAGGGTCAGGATGGGGACATGGGGGGTCACATGGGTTGGGGACATGGGGGTCACATGGGTTGGGGACATGGGGGGTCACAGGGGTTGGGGACATGGGGACATGGGGGTCACATGGGTTGGGGACATGGGGGTCACATGGGTTGGGGACATGGGGACATGGGGGTCACATGGGTTGGGGACATGGGGGGTCACATGGGTTGGGGACATGGGGGGTCACAGGGGTTTGGGGACATGGGGGGGGTCACATGGGTTGGGAACAGGTCACAGGGTCAGGTTGGGGACATGGGGGGGTCACATGGGTTTGGGGACATGGGGACATGGGGTCTCCCCCCCTCACGTGACACGCCCCCTCACGTGACACCACGTCACGTGTTCCCCCCCCCCTCCCCGTCCCCCCCCCCTCCCGCACCTCCCGGAGCCCCCAAAGCGGCCTCAGCACTCACCATAGCGCCGGGTCCCGGTACCGGGGGGGCCCGGGGGCCCGAGGGGGGGGTCGGGGCCGGATTTGGGGCCGGTCCCGGGGCCGGAGGGGTCGGAACGACCTCGTTCCGCCTCCCGGCAGCGCCGCGCCGGGCCCGGCCTCACCGCGCATGCGCCGCTGCGCTTCCGGGAGGGCGGGGCCTGTCGCCGGGGCAACGGGGAGGGGCAGCCCGGAGAGCAGGAGCGGTTGCCTTGGCAACGGGGAGGGGTTTCCTAGGGGGCGTGGCCTGTAGCCGCGGCAACGGGGAGGGCTTCGCGGGGAAGCGGAGGCGGGGGCGGTTGCCCTGGAAACGGGAGGGGTTTCCTAGGGGGCGGGGCTTGTCGCCAGGGCAACGGGGAGGGGCTTCGCGGGAAGCGGAGGCGGGGCGGTTGCCCTGGAAAAGGGGAGGGGCTTCCTAGGGGGCGGGGCTTGTCGCCACGGCAACGGGGAGGGGCTTCCCGGAGAGCAGGAGCTGTTGCCTTGGCAACAACGAGGGGATTCTGGGGGCGTGGCTTTTGCCTTGGCAACGGGGAGGGGCTTCCCGGAGGCCGGGGGCGGTTGCCCTGGAAACGGGGAGGGGTTTCCTAGGGGGCGGGGCCTGTCGCCAGGGCAACGGGGAGGGGCTTCGCTGGAAGCGGAGGCGGGGGCGGTTGCCCTGGAAACGAGGAGGGGTTTCCTAGGGGGCGGGGTCTGTCTCCAGGGCAACGGGGAGGGGCTTCGCGGGAAGCGGAGGCGGGGGGCGGTTGCCCTGGAAACGGGGAGGGGCTTCCGAGGGGCGGGGCTTGTCGCCACGGCAACGGGGAGGGGCTTCCGGAGAGCAGGAGCTGTTGCCTTGGCAACAAGGAGGGGCTTCTGGGGGCGTGGCTTTTGCCTTGGCAAGGGGGAGGGGCTTCCCGGAGGCCGGGGGCGGTTGCCCTGGAAACGGGGAGGGGTTTCCTAGGGGGCGGGGCCTGTCGCCAGGGCAACGGGGAGGGGCTTCGCGGGAAGCGGAGGCGGGGGCGGTTGCCCTGGAAATGAGGAGGGGTTTCCTAGGGGGCGGGGCTTGTCGCCAGGGCAACGGGGAGGGGCTTCCCGGAGAGCAGGAGCTGTTGCCTTGGCAACAAGGAGGGGATTCTGGGGGCGTGGCTTTTGCCTTGGCAAGGGGGAGGGGCTTCCCGGAGGCCGGGGGCGGTTGCCCTGGAAACGGGGAGGGGTTTCCTAGGGGGCGGGGCCTGTCGCCAGGGCAACGGGGAGGGGCTTCGCGGGAAGCGGAGGCGGGGGCGGTTGCCCTGGAAATGAGGAGGGGTTTCCTAGGGGGCGGGGCTTGTCGCCAGGGCAACGGGGAGGGGCTTCCGGAGAGCAGGAGCTGTTGCCTTGGCAACAAGGAGGGGATTCTGGGGGCGTGGCTTTTGCCTTGGCAAGGGGGAGGGGCTTCCCGGAGGCCGGGGCGGTTGCCCTGGAAACGGGGAGGGGTTTCCTAGGGGGCGGGGCCTGTCGCCAGGGCAACGGGGAGGGGCTTCGCGGGAAGCGGAGGCGGGGGCGGTTGCCCTGGGAAAAGGGGAGGGGGCTTCGTAGGGGGCGGGGCCTATCGCCAGGGCAACGGGGAGGGGCTTCCCGGAGAGCAGGAGCTGTTGCCTTGGCAACAAGGAGGGGATTCTGGGGGCGTGGCTTTTGCCTTGGCAATGGGGAGGGGTTTCCTAGGGGGCGGGGTTCTGTCGCCAGGGCAACGGGGAGGGGCTTCGCGGGAAGCGGAGGCGGGGACGGTTGCCCTGGAAACGGGGAGGGGCTTCCGAGGGGGCGGGGCTTGTCGCCACGGCAACGGGGAGGGGCTTCCCGGAGAGCAGGAGCTGTTGCCTTGGCAACAAGGAGGGGCTTCTGGGGGCGTGGCTTTTGCCTTGGCAAGGGGGAGGGGCTTCCCGGAGGCCGGGGGCGGTTGCCCTGGAAACGGGGAGGGGTTTCCTAGGGGGCGGGGCCTGTCGCCAGGGCAACGGGGAGGGGCTTCGCGGGAAGCGGGGGCGGTTGCCCTGGAAACGGGGGAGGGCTTCCTAGGGCGCGGGGCTTGTCGCCACGACAACGGGGAGGGGCTTCCCGGAGAGCAGGAGCTGTTGCCTTGGCAACAAGGAGGGGCTTCTGGGGGCGTGGCTTTTGCCTTGGCAACGGGGAGGGGCTTCTGGGGGGGTGGTTGCCCTGGCAACGGGGGTGAGACTCCCTGGCAACGGTTGCTGGGGGTGTTCCATGGCAACGGGGGGCCTTATGGAGGGAGAGTGGCCTGGGTGTGTCTCCATGACAACCGGGGGGAGGGCGGAGCCTGTTTCCATGGTGATGGGAGGGTGGGGGGGGGGTGTTTCCATAGCGACGCCCCATGGTGATGGGGGGGCAGGAGGGGTGGGGCAGATTTGGGGGTGTTATGGGGGTAATTTGGGGTGCCAGAGGGTCCCAAAGTGATGGGGGGGGACATTGAGGGGTCCCAATATGGTGGGGGGGACATTGGGGGGTCCAAAAGTGATGGGGGGGGACATTGAGGGGTCCCAAAGTGATGGGGGGGACACTGGGGGGGTCCCAAGGTCGTACCACATGGGGATGGGGGGGACATTGAGGGGTCCCATTATGGGGGGGGGGAACATTGAAGGGTCCCAAAGTGATGGGGGGGGACATGGAGGGGTCCCAATATGGTGGGGGGGACATGGAGGGGTCCAAGGTGGTACCACTATGGATGGGGGGGGGACATTGGAGGGTCGCATTATGGTGGGGGGGACATTGAGGGGTCCCAAAGTGATGGGGGGACATTGGGGGTCCCAAGGTCGTACCACATGGGGATGGGGGGGACATTGGAGGGTCGCATTATGGTGGGGGGGACATTGAGGGGTCCCAAAGTGATGGGGGGGACATTGGGGGGTCCCAAGGTGGCACCACTTATGGATGGGGGGGACATTGGAGGGTCCCATTATGGTGGGGGGACATTGAGGGGTCCCAAAGTGATGGGGGGGACATCGAGGGGTCCCAAGGTGGTACCACTTATGGATGGGGGGGGACATTGAGGGGTCCCAAAGTGATGGGGGGGGACATTAATGGGTCCCAATATGGTGGGGGGGACATTGAGGGGTCCCAAGTGATTGGGGGGACACTGGGGGGGTCCCAAGGTCGCACCACATGGGGATGGGGGGGACATTGAGGGGTCCCATTATGGGGGGGGGGACATTGAGGGGTCCCAAATGATGGGGGGGGACATTGGGGGGTCCCAAGGTCGTACCACATGGGGATGGGGGGGACATTGGAGGGTCCCATTATGGGGGGGTGACATTGAAGGGTCCTAAAGTGATGGGGGGGGACCTTGGGGGGTCCCAAGGTGGTACCACTTATGGATGGGGGGGGGACATTGGAGGGTCCCATTATGGTGGGGGGACATTGAGGGGTCCCAAAGTGATGGGGGGGACATCGAGGGGTCCCAAGGTGGTACCACTTATGGGACGGGGGGGACATTGAGGGGTCCCAAAGTGATGGGGGGGACATTAATGGGTCCCAATATGGTGGGGGGGACATTGAGGGGTCCCAAAGTGATTGGGGGGACACTGGGGGGGTCCCAAGGTCGTACCACATGGGGATGGGGGGGGACATTGAGGGGTCCCATTATGGTGGGGGGGACATTGAGGGGTCCCAATATGGTGGGGGGGACATTGGGGGGTCCCAAAGTGATGGGGGGGACATTGGGGGGTCCCAAGGTCGTACCACATGGGGATGGGGGGGACATTGGAGGGTCCCATTATGGTGGGGGGGACATTGAGGGGTCCTAAAGTGATGTGGGGGGGGACATCGAGGGGTCCCAAAGTGATGGGGGGGGACATTGGGGGGTCCCATTATGGTGGGGGGGGACATTGGAGGATCCCAAAGTGATGGGGGGGACATTGGGGGGTCCCAAAGTGATGGGGGGGACATTGAAGGGTCCCAATATAGTGGGGGGGGCATCGAGGGTCCCACAGAGGGGGTGACAAAGGGTCCCCCAAGTGTCCCCCCCACCCCAATGGATCCCGAGTGGGGGGGTTGGGGGGGGGGGGGGGGTCACCCCGGGGTCACCCCAGGAGGCGGAAGTGTCCCCAAGCTCCCACGTCACCGCTCGTGTCCCCACCCACGTCACACCCTGTCCTATAATTAGTAATTTGATTGGGTTTTCCCACCTTACCTGGCAACCGGGGGGGGACAAAGTCCAAGTGTAACCGAAAATAGCGCGGGGGGGGGTGGGGACGGGTGTGGCCCCAGTGCCAACTGGGACCTACTGGTGTGGGAACTGGTATCTTGGGGGGGGGGGGTCACCCCAAATTAAGGGCTTAAAAGTGGGGGGAACAGCTTTTCCCACCCCCCCCAAGTTGACAATGGGTTGTTCCAATATAAACCAGTATCATTATTCTAGTGGTTTTAATGGGGGGGAAGAGGAGGGGTCCAGGACCTTTTTTTTGGGGGGGGGGGGGATCTAGACACCCCCCCCCCCATGTATATAATCCCCCCCATGTATAGAACCACCCCCTCAATGTATAGAACCGCCCCCCCCCCCCGCAATGCAGTGACCCCCCTGGGCCACATGGGGGCGCTATTGAGCGCCCGGACGCCTGGGTCCCCTGGGGAGTGAATGGGGGGGACGCCTATATCACACATACATGTCCCAGGACCCCTATATCACACACGTATGTCCCAGGACCCCTATATCACACATATATGCCCCAGGACCCCTATATCACACATACGTGCGCCCTGGGACCCCTATATCACACATATATGTCCCAGGACCCCTATATCACACATATACGTCCCAAGACCCCTATATCACACATATATGTCCCCGGACCCCTATATCACACATATATGTCCCAGGACCCCTATATCACACATACGTGTGCCCTGGGACCCCTATATCACACATATATGCCCCAGGACCCCTATATAACACATATGCCCCAAGACCCCTATATCACACATATATGTCCCAGGACCCCTATATCACACATACGTGCGCCCTGGGACCCCTATATCACACACACATGTCCCAGGACCCCTATATCACACATATATGCCCCAGGACCCCTATATAACACATATGCCCCAAGACCCCTATATCACACATATATGTCCCAGGACCCCTATATCACACATACATGTCCCAGGACCCCTATATCACACACATATATGTCCCAGGACCCCTATATCACACATATATGTCCCAGGACCCCTATATCACACATATATGCCCCAAGACCCCTATATCACACATACATGTCCCAAGACCCCTATATCACACATATATATGTCCCAGGACCCCTATATCACACACAGATGTCCCAGGACCCCTATATCACACATATATGTCCCAGGACCCCTATATCACACATACGTGCGCCCTGGGACCCCTATATCACACATATATGTCCCAGGACCCCTATATCACACACACATGTCCCAGGACCCCTATATCACACACACATGTCCCAGGACCCCTATATCACACATACGTGCGCCCTGGGACCCCCATCGCGTGCTTGTCCCCAGGTCCCCACCCCCACCCATGGGTGCCACCGCACCCACGTCATCCCCCGGGCAAAGGTCGCTCGGCCCCGCCCACCCCCTCCCCTCCCCCCCCAGGGAACCCAGGCGTCCGGGTCTGTTTGTGTTGGTGACGAGGGCGGGGACGGGGGGACACTGGGGACATTGGGGGACACTGGGGACATTGGGGGACACTGGGAGACATTGGGGGACACTGGGAGACATTGGGGGACACTGGGGGACATTGGGGGACACTGGGAGACATTGGAGACACTGGGGACACTGGGGGACACTGGGGGACATTGGGGGACACTGGGGACACTGGGGACACTGGGGACATTGGGGGACACTGGAGACACTGGGGACACTGGGGACACTGGGAGACACTGGGAGACATTGGGGACATTGGGGGACACTGGGGGACACTGGGGGACATTGGGGGACATTGGGGACATTGGGGACACTGGGGGCACTGGGGACACTGGGGGACACTGGGGACATTGGGGACACTGGGGGACACTGGGGGACATTGGGGGACATTGGGGGACATTGGGGGACATTGGGGACATTGGGGGACACTGGGGACACTGGGGACACTGGGGGACATTGGGGGACATTGGGGGACACTGGGGGACATTGGGGGACATTGGGAGACATTGGGGGACATTGGGGACACTGGGGGACATTGGAGACATTGGGGGACATTGGGGGGCACTGGGGGACACTGGGGGACACTGGGGGACACTGGGGGACATTGGAAGACATTGGGGGACACTGGGGGGCACTGGGGGACATTGGGGGACATTGGGAGACATTGGGGACACTGGGAGACATTGGGGGACATTGGGGGACACTGGGAACACTGGGGGACACTGGGAGACATTGGGGGACATTGGGGGACACTGGGAACACTGGGGGACACTGGGAGACATTGGGGGACACTGGGAGACATTTGGAACACTGGGGGGCACTGGGGACACTGGGGGACACTGGGGACATTGGGGGACACTGGGGGACACTGGGGGGGCCCAAATCTGTCCCTGCACCCCCTTGTCCTGCCAAGGCCACCAGGACAGACCCGTCCCCATGTCCCACCAAACCTGGGACACCCCCATGTCCCCATGTCCCCATGTCCCACCATCAACCAGGACACCCCCATGTCCCCATCAAGTCCAATGACACCCCCATGTCCCCATCCCCACCAAACCCAGTGACACCCCCATGTCCCCACCAGACCCAGTGACACCCCCATGTCCCCATGTTCCCATCCCCATGTCCCCACCATCAACCAGGACACCCCCATGTCCCCACCAAGCCCAATGACACCCCCATGTCCCCATCATCAACCAGGACACCCCCATGTCCCCATCCCCATGTCCCACCATCAACCAGGACACCCCCATGTCCCCATCATCAACCAGGACACCCCCATATCCCCATCCCCATGTCCCCACCAAGCCCAATGACACCCCCATGTCCCCATCATCAACCAGGACACCCCCATGTCCCCATCCCCATGTCCCCACCAAGCCCAGTGACACCCCCACGTCCCCATCCCCACCAAGCCCCCCATCACCCTTAGGTGCCACCATTTACAACCCAACGTGCTCCAGCCCCGTCCCCATTGGTGCCCCCGGCGTGCAGGAAGTGCCACTGGGCGCGGTGACAACGCGGTGACATTCTCCGGCGTGCGTGTCACCACAGGTGGCACCGGCACCCGCCCCTCCGCCTGTAACGGTCACAAACAACCGCGACGCTGGGGACAAAGTCCAAGCCAACCCCCTCACCCATCCTATTTATCCACCCACCCACGGGCAACAGCGTCATTGGGCTGTGGGACACTGGGGACAGAAGACACGGACGGGGACAGACACACGGACACCGCCATGGCCAGGAGGACACGGGGGTGGATGGTGGCTGTCCTCGTCTGGATGGTGGCAGGTGAGCTGGGGGTGACACAGGAGAACTCAACAGGAACCAGCGTCACCAATGTCACCATCACCGGTGTCACCTCCATGGAGGACACCTGGACATCAGGACACTCCTCCACTCAATTGTCCACCATTGGAGCCACCACCGGTGTCACCTCCATGGAGGACACCTGGACATCAGGACACTTCTCCACTCAATTCTCCAGCATTGAAGCCACCACTGGTGTCACCTCCATGAAGGACACTGGGACATCAGGACCCTCCTCCACTCAATTCTCCACCGTTGGAGCCACCATGAGTGACTTCATCTCCACGGGTTCGGAGGGGACCATGGTCTCCTCCACCGTTGGGGACACGTCCACTGTGGTCACCACCATGACGGTGACACCCACAGCAATGGAGACCTCTTCAGGAGACTCCACCAGTGACTCCGCCACCACTGGAGCCACCTCTTCATCTGTCCCCTCCACTGAGGTCACCACCTCAGGACACTCATCCGCAACGTTGTCCTCCCCTGGAGACACCTCTTCTTCTGTCACCTCCACCGAGGTCACCTCCACGGCTGTCCCCACCACCTTAGGACCATCTTCCATGGCCACGTCCTCCACTGGAGGAACCTCTTCATCTGGCACCTCCACTGAGGTCACATCCATGTTGGTACCCACCACTGCCACAGAAGAGACCTCCACAGCACCCACCAGCACCCAATTGACTCCCACAGAACCCACCAGCACCCAATTGACCTCCACAGCACCCAGCACCTCAGGATATTCCTCCACGATCTTCTCCACCACTGGAGCCACCTCCACCATTGTCACCTCCACTGAGGTCACCTCCATGTCCGTATCCACCACTTCCACAGAAGACATGTCAACAGCGCCCACCAGCACCCAACTGACCTCCATCCCCTCCGTGTCATCCTCCACCACCCTTGGACAACCCTCTGTTGACACTTCCAGCCCTGGAGCCACCTCAAACTCTCCCAGCACCACTGAGGTCACCTCCACGACAGCGCCCACCAGCTCAGGACCATCCTCTATGGCCTTGTCCACCACTGGAGACACCTCAACCTCTGCCATGTCCACTGAGGTCACCTCCACAGCACCCACCACCTCAGAACCCTCCTCCACAACCTTCTTCACCATTGGAGACACGTCCACCACTGCCATGTCCACTGAGGTCACCTCCACGGCCGTCCCCACCAGCTCAGGATCATCCTCCATGGCCACGTCCACCACTGGAGCCACCTCTTCATCTGTCACCTCCACTGAGGTCACATCCATGTTGGTACCCACCACTGCCACAGAAGAGACCTCCACAGCACCCACCAGCACCCAATTGACTCCCACAGAACCCACCAGCACCCAATTGACCTCCACAGCACCCAGCACCTCAGGATATTCCTCCACGATCTTCTCCACCACTGGATCCACCTCCACCATTGTCACCTCCACTGAGGTCACCTCCATGTCCGTATCCACCACTTCCACAGAAGACATGTCAACAGCGCCCACCAGCACCCAACTGACCTCCATTCCCTCCGTGTCATCCTCCACCACCCTTGGACAATCCTCGGTTGACACTTCCAGCCCTGGAGCCACCTCAAACTCTCCCAGCACCACTGAGGTCACCTCCACGACAGCACCCACCAGCTCAGGACCATCCTCTATGGCCTTGTCCACCACTGGAGACACCTCAACCTCTGCCATGTCCACTGAGGTCACCTCCACAGCACCCACCACCTCAGAACCCTCCTCCACAACCTTCTCCACCATTGGAGACACCTCCACCGCTGCCATGTCCACTGAGGTCACCTCCACGGCCGTTCCCACCAGCTCAGGATCATCCTCCATGGCCGCGTCCACCACTGGAGACACCTCAACCTCTGCCATGTCCACTGAGGTCACCTCCACGGCCGTTCCCACCAGCTCAGGATCATCCTCCATGGCCGCGTCCACCACTGGAGCCACCTCTTCATCTGTCACCTCCACTGAGGTCACCTCCATGTTGGTACCCACCACGTCCACAGAGGAGACGCCAACAGCACCCACCAGCACCCAACTGACCTCCACAGCAGCAATGAGCACCCAACTGAGCTCCACAGCA
This sequence comes from Streptopelia decaocto, assembly GCF_964273445.1. Lineage (NCBI taxonomy): Eukaryota > Metazoa > Chordata > Aves > Columbiformes > Columbidae > Streptopelia > Streptopelia decaocto. The sequence continues at coordinate 69,871 of NW_028116527.1, read as the reverse complement.
CCCAGCACCTCAGGATCTTCCTCCACGATCTTCTCCACCACTGGAGCCACCTCCACCACTGTCACCTCCACTGAGGTCACCTCCACGTCCACATTTCCCACTTCCACAGAAGACATGTCAACAGCACCCGCCAGCACCCAACTGAGCTCCACAGCACCCACCAGCACCCAACTGACCTCCACAGCACCCACCACCAGCCAAGAGACCTCCAGTGCTGTCATCTCCACCACTGTTCCCTCCACTGAGGTCACCTCCATGTCAGTACCCACCACTGCCATAGAAGAGACCTCCATAGCACCCACCAGCACCCAACTGACCTCCACAGAACCCATGAGCAACCAACTGACCTCCACAGCACCAAGCACCTCAGGACCTTTCTCCACGATCTTCTCCTCCACTGGATACACCACCACCTCTGTCACCTCCACTGAGGTCACCTCCATGTCCACATTCCCCTCTTCCACAGAACAGACGTCAACAGCGCCCACCAGCACCCAACTGACCTCCACAGACCCAACCACCAGCCAAGTGACGTCCACAGCACCCACCACCCAAGTCTCCTCTGCCGTATCCAGCACTGAACTGAGCTCCACAGCACCCACCAGCACCCAGGAGACCACAGCATTGACCACCAGCACCCAACTGACCTCCACAGCACCCAGCAGCACCCAACTGACCTCCACAGAACCCATGAGCACCCAACTGACCTCCACAGACCCAACCACCAGCCAAGTGACCTCCACCACTGTCACCTACACCCAACTGAGCTCTACGGATGTCCCCACCACCTCAGGACCCTCCACCACAACCTTCTCCTCCACTGGAGCCACCACTGTCACCTCCACTGAGGTCACCTCCACATTGGTACCCACCACTGTCACAGAAGAGACCTCCACAGCACCCACCAGCACTCAACTGACCTCTACAGAACCCACCACCCAAGTCACCTCTGCTGTATCCAGCACTGAATTGATCTCCACAGCACCCACCAGCACCCAGGAGTCCACAGCATTGACCACCAGCCAAGTGACCTCCACAAGACCCACCAGCACCCAGCTGACCTCCACAATACCTATGACCAGCCAAGTAACATCCACTGCTGTCTCCTCCACCCAAGAAACCTCCTCAGCCATCTCCACCACCTCAGGACCCTCCTCCACAACCTTTTCCTCCACTGGAACCACCTCCACCACTGTCCCCTCCACTGAGGTCACCTCCATGTTGGTACCCACCACTGCCACAGAAGAGACCTCCACAGCACCCACCAGCACCCAACTGACCTTCACAGAACCCAACAGCACCCAAGTGACCTCCACAGCACCCACCAGCACCCAACTGACCTCCACAGAACCCACCAGCACAGAAGTGACCTCCACAGCACCCACCACCCAAGTCTCCTCTGCCGTATCCAGCACTGAACTGAGCTCCACAGCACCCACCAGCACCCAGGAGACCACAGCATTGACCACCACCCAAGAGACCTCCACAGGACCCACCACCATCTCAGGATCTTCCTCCACTGGAGCCACCTCCACCACTGTCACCTCCACTGAGGTCACCTCCATGTTGGTACCCACCACTGCCACAGAAGATACCTCCACAGAACCCACCAGCACCCACCTGACCTCCACAGAACCCACCAGCACCCACCTGACCTCCACAGCACCCACCAGCACACAACTGACCTCCACAGAACCCACCAGCACCCAACTGACCTCCACTGCTGTCACCTCCACCACTGTCCCCTCCACTGAGGTCCCCTCCATGTCAGTACCCACCACTGCCACAGAAGAGACCTCCACAGAACCCAGCAGTACCCGACTGACCTCCACAGAACCCATGAGCACCCAAGTGACCTCCACAGACCCAACCACCAGCCAAGTGACCTCCACCACCGTCACCTCCACCCAACTGACCTCTACGGATGTCCCCACCACCTCAGGACCCTCCTCCACAACCTTCTCCTCCACTGGAGCCACCACTGTCACCTCCACTGAGGTCACCTCCACATTGGTACCCACCACTGCCACAGAGGAGACCTCCACAGCACCCACCAGCACCCAAGTGACCTCCACAGCACCCATCACCCAAGTCACCTCTGCTGTATCCAGCACTGAATTGATCTCCACAGCACCCACCAGCACCCAGGAGTCCACAGCATTGACCACCAGCCAAGTGACCTCCACAAGACCCACCAGCACCCACCTGACCTCCACAATACCTATGACCAGCCAAGTAACCTCCACTGCTGTCTCCTCCACCCAAGAAACCTCCTCAGCCATCTCCACCACCTCAGGACCCTCCTCCACAACCTTTCCCTCCACTGGAACCACCTCCACCACTGTCCCCTCCACTGAGGTCACCTCCATGTTGGTACCCACCACTGCCACAGAAGAGACCTCCACAGCACCCACCAGCACCCAACTGACCTTCACAGCACCCACCAGCACCCAACTGACCTCCACAGAACCCACCAGCACCCAACTGACCTCCACAGCACCCACCACCTCAGGACCTTTCTCCACAACCTTCTCCTCCACTGGAGCCGCCTCCAGCACTGTCACCTCCACTGAGGTCACCTCTGTGTCTGTATCTGCTTCTTCCACAGAAGAGATGTCAACAGCACCCACCAGCACCCAACTGACCTCCACAGCACCCACCAGCACCCAACTGACCTCCACAGCACCCACCAGCACCCAAATGACCTCCACAGCACTCACCAGCACCCAACTGACCTCCACAGAACCAACCACCAGCCAAGTGACCTCCACAGCACCCACCACCCAAGTCTCCTCTGCCGTATCCAGCACTGAACTGAGCTCCACAGCACCCACCAGCACCCAGGAGACCACAGCATTGACCACCACCCAAGAGACCTCCACAGGACCCACCACCATCTCAGGATCCTCCTCCACTGGAGCCACCTCCACCACTGTCACCTCCACTGAGGTCACCTCCATGTTGGTACCCACCACTGCCACAGAAGAGACCTCCACAGAACCCACCAGCACCCAACTGACCTTCACAGAACCCACCAGCACCCAACTGACCTCCACAGCACCCACCAGCACCCAAGTGACCTCCACAGCACCCACCACCTCAGGACCTTTCTCCACAACCTTCTCCTCCACTGGAGCCGCCTCCAGCACTGTCACCTCCACTGAGGTCACCTCTGTGTCCGTATCTGCTTCTTCCACAGAAGAGATGTCAACAGCACCCACCAGCACCCAACTGACCTCCACAGCACCCACCAGCACACAACTGACCTCCACTGCTGTCACCTCCACCACTGTCCCCTCCACTGAGGTCCCCTCCATGTCAGTACCCACCACTGCCACAGAAGAGACCTCCACAGAGCCCACCAGTACCCGACTGACCTCCACAGAACCCATGAGCAACCAACTGACCTCCACAGACCCAACCACCAGCCAAGTGACCTCCACCACCGTCACCTCCACCCAACTGACCTCTACGGATGTCCCCACCACCTCAGGACCCTCCTCCACAACCTTCTCCTCCACTGGAGCCACCCCCACCACTGTCACCTCCACTGAGGTCACCTCCACATTGGTACCCACCACTGCCACAGAGGAGACCTCCACAGCACCCACCAGCACTCAACTGACCTCTACAGAACCCACCACCCAAGTCACCTCTGCTGTATCCAGCACTGAATTGATCTCCACAGCACCCACCAGCACCCAGGAGTCCACAGCATTGACCACCAGCCAAGTGACCTCCACAAGACCCACCAGCACCCACCTGACCTCCACAATACCTATGACCAGCCAAGTAACCTCCACTGCTGTCTCCTCCACCCAAGAAACCTCCTCAGCCACCTCCACCACCTCAGGACCCTCTTCCACAACCTTCTTCTCCACTGGAATCACCTCCACCACTGTCCCCTCCACTGAGGTCACCTCCATGTTGGTACCCACCACTGACACAGAGGAGATGCCAACAGCACCCACCAGCACCCAACTGACCTCCACAGAACCCACCAGCACCCAACTGACCTCCACAGCACCCACCAGCACCCAAGTGACCTCCACAGCACCCACCACCTCAGGATCTTTCTCCACGATCTTCTCCAGCACTGGATCCACCTCCACCTCTGTCACCTCCACTGAGGTCACCTCCATGTCCGTATCCACCACTTCCACAGAAGACATGTCAACAGCACCCACCAGCACCCAGCTGACCTCCACAGCACCCACCAGCACCCAGGAGACCACAGCATTGACCACCAGTCAATTGACCTCCACAGCATTGACCACCAGCACCCAACTGACCTCCACTGCTGTCACCTCCACCACTGTCCCCTCCACTGAGGTCACTTCCATGTCCGTACCCACCACTGTCACAGAAGAGACCTCCACAGCACCCACCAGCACCCAACTGACCTCCACAGCACCCACCAGCACCCAACTGACTTCCTCAGCACCCACCAGAACCCAACTGACATCTACTGCACCCAGCACCTCAGGATCTTTCTCCACAATCTTCTCTACAATTGAAGGCACCTCCACCACTGTCACCTTCAATGAGGTCACCAGCAACTCAGGACCCTCCTCCACAGCCTTCACCACCACTGGAGCCACCTCCACCACTGTCACATCACCTGAGGTCACCTCCATGTCCGTATCCACCACATCATTGGAAGGGACCACTGCAGCACCCACCAGCACCCAACTGACCTCCACAGCACCCACCAGCACCCAACTGAGCTCTACAGATGTCCCCACCACCTCAGGTCCCTCCTCCACAACCTTCTCCTCCACTGGAGCCACCACTGTCACCTCCACTGAGGTCACCACCATCTTGACACCCACCACGTCCACAGAAGAGACCTCAACAATGACCTCAACCACCAGTCAACTGACCTCAACAGCACCCACCAGCACCCAACTGACCTCCACAGCACCCACCAGCACCCAACTGACCTTCACAGAACCCACCAGCACCAAACTGACCTCCACAGAACCCACCAGCACCCAACTGACCTCCACAGAACCCACCAGCACCCAACTGACCTCCACAGGACCCACCAGCACCCAACTGACCTCCACAGCACCCACCAGCACCCAACTGACCTCCACAGGACCAACCAGCACCCAACTGACCCCCACAGCACCCACCACCCAAGTCTCCTCTGCCATATCCAGCACTGAACTGAGCTCCACAGCACCCACCAGCACCCAGGAGACCACAGCATTGACCACCAGCACCCAACTGACCTCCACAGCACCCACCAGCACCCAGCTGAGCTCTACGGATGTCCCCACCACCTCAGGTCCCTCCTCCACAACCTTCTCCTCCACCGGAGCCACCACTGTCACCTCCACTGAGGTCACCTCCATGTCTGTATCCACCACGTCCACAGAAGAGACCTCAACAATGACCTCAAACACCAGTCAAGTGACCTCCACAGCACCCACCGTAACCCAATTGACCCCCACAGCACCCACCACCACCCAACCGACCTCCACATCACCCACCAGCACCCAGCTGAGCTCTACGGATGTCCCCACCACCTCAGGTCCCTCCTCCACAACCTTCTCCTCCACCGGAGCCACCACTGTCACCTCCACTGAGGTCACCTCAATGTCCGTTTCCACCACGTCTACAGAAGAGACCTTAACAGTGACCCCAACCACCACCCAACTGACCTCCACAGCACCCACCAGCACCCAACTGACCTTCACAGCACCCACCAGCACCCAACTGACCTCCACGGGACCCACCACCATCCAAGTGACCTCCACAGAACTTACCAGCATCCAACTGACGTCCACAGCCATCCCCACCACCTCTGGACTCTCCACTGTCTTCTCGACAACTGAAGGCACCTCCACCACTGTCACGTCACCTGAGGTCACCTCCATGTCTGTACCCACCACTTCCAAAGAAGAGACCTCAACAGCACCCACCACCACCCCCCAACCAACCTCCACAGCACCCACCAGCACCCAAGTGACCTCCACAGCACCCACCACCTCAGGACCCTCCTCCACAACCTTCTCATCCACTGGAGCCACCACTGTCACCTCCACTGAGGTCACCTCCATGTCAGTGCCCACCACATCATCAGAACCGACCACCATAGCACCGACCAAACCAATGTCATCCACAGCACCCACCTCCACAGGACCTACCACCCAACTGACCTCCACAGCACCCACCAGCACCCAACTGACCTCCACAGCACCCACCAGCACCCAACTGACCTCCACAGAACCCATGAGCACCCAACTGACCTCCACAGAACCCACCAGCACCCAGCTGAGCTCTACGGATGTTCTCACCACCTCAGGACCCTCCTCCACAACCTTCTCCTCCACTGGAGCCACCCCTACCACTGTCCCCTCCACTGAGGTGACCTCCACATTGGCACCCACCACTGCCACAGAGGAGACCTCCACAGCACCCACCAGCACCCAGGAGACCACAGCATTGACCACCAGCCAAGTGACCTCCACAGGACCCACCATCACCCAACTGACCTCCACAGGACCCACCAGCACGCAACTGACCTCCACAGGACCCACCAGCACCCAACTGACCTCCACAGCACCCACCAGCACCCAGCTGACCTCTACGGACGTTCCCACCACCTCAGGACCCTCCTCCATAACCTTCTCCTCCACTGGAGCCACCACTGTCACCTCCACTGAGGTCACCACCATCTTGATACCCACCACGTCCATAGAAGAGACCTCAACAATGACCCCAAACACCAGCCAAGTGACCTCCACAGCACCCACCACCACCCAACTGACCTCCACTGCACCCACCACCATCCAAGTGACCTCCACAGCACCCACCATCACCCAACTGACCTCCACGGATGTCCCCACCACCTCAGCAGCCTCTTCCACAACCTTCTCCTCCCCTGGAGCCACCTCCACCACTGTCACCTCCTCTGAAGTCACAACCACAGCAGCACCCACCACTTTGACAGAGGAGACCTCAACAGCACCCACCACCACCCAACTGACCTCCACAGCACCCACCAGCACCCAGCTGACCTCTACGGATGTTCCCACCGCCTCAGGACCCTTCTCCACAACCTTCTCCTCCACTGGAGCCACCTCCACCACTGTCCCCTCCACTGAGGTCACCTCCATGTCAGTGTCCACCATGTCATCAGAACCGACCACCATAGCACTTACCAACCCAATGACATCCACAGCACCCACCTCCACAAGACCTACCTCCCAACTGACCTCCACAGCACCCACCACCCAAGTGTCCTCCACAGAACCCACCACCAGTCAAGTGACCTCCACCATTGTCACCTCCACTGAGGTCACAACCACAGCAGCACCCACCACTTCGACAGAAGAGACCTCCACGACACCAACCGCCAGTCACGTAACCTCTACATCACCCACCAGCACCCAACTGACCTCCACAGATGCCCCCACCACCTCAGCAGCCTCTTCCACAACCTTCTCCTCCCCTGGAGCCACCTCCACCACTGTCCCCTCCACTGAGGTCACCTCCATGTCCGTATCCCCCACTTTGACAGAAGAGACCTCAACAGCACCCACCAGCACCCAACTGACCTCCACCATGGTCACCTCCACTGAGGTCACATCCACAGAAGCCACCACCACAATAGGACCGTCCTCTACGACCTTCTCTACTGTCCCCTCCACTGAGGTCACCTCCATGTTGGTACTCACCACTGCCATAGAAGAGACCTCCACAGCACCCACCACCATCCAAATGACCTCCACAGCACCCACCACCCAGCTGACCTCCACAGCACCAACCACCAGTCAAGTGACCTCCACCATTGTCACCTCCACTGAGGTCACCTCCACAGAAGCCACCACCACCATAGGACCCTCCTCCACGACCTTCTCCTCCACTGGAGCCACATCTACTGCTGCCACCTCCACTGAGGTCCCATCCACAGAAGCCACCAGCACCCAAATGATCTCCACAGCACCCACCACCAGTCAAGTGACCACCATTGTCACCTCCACCACTGTCGCCTCCACTGAGGTAACAACCACAGCAGCACCCACCACTTCCACAGAAGAGACCTCCACGACACCAACCACCAGTCAAGTAACCTCTACATCACCCACCAGCACCCAACTGACCTCCACAGACGTCCCCACCACCTCAGCAGCCTCTTCCACAACCTTCTCCTCCCCTGGAGCCACCTCCACCACTGTCCCCTCTACCCAGGTCCCCTCCACAGCCATCCCCACCACCTCTGGACTCTCCACCATCTTCTCTACAACTGAAGGCACCTCCACCACTGTCACCTCCACTGAGGTCACCACCATATCCGTATCCACCATGTCCACAGAGGAGACGTCAACAGCACTCACCAGCACCCAACTGACCTCCACTGCACCCACCACCCAAGTGTCCTCCACAGAACCCACCAGCACCCAACTGACCTCCACAGAACCCACCACCTCAGCAGCCTCTTCCACAACCTTCTCCACCCCTGGAGCCACCTCCACCACTGTCACCTCCACTGAAGTCACAACCACAGCAGCACCCACCACTTTGACAGAAGAGACCTCAACAGCACCCACCACCACCCAACTGACCTCCACAGAACCAACCAGCACCCAACTGACCTCCACAGGAGCCACCAACACGGGACCAACCTCCACAGTCTTCACCACTGGAGCCACCTCCACTGTTGTCCCCTCCACTGAGGTCACCTCCATGTCAGTGTCCACCACATCATCAGAACTGGCCACCACAGCACCGACCAACCCAATGACATCCACAGTACCCACCTCCACAGGACCTACCACCACCCAACTGACCTCCACAGCACGCACCAGCACCCAGGAGACCACAGCATCGACCACTGCTCAACTGACCTCCACAGGACCCACCACCATCTCAGGATCCTCCTCCACTGGAACCACCTCCACCACTGTCCCCTCCACTGAGGTCACCTCCATGTTGGTACCCACCGCTGCCATAGAAGAGACCTCCACAGCACCCACCAGCACCCAAGAGACCTCCAGAGCACCCACCACCACCCAAGGGACCTCCACAGCACCCACCACCATGGAAGCCACGACCACAGCACCCACCAGCACCCAAGGGACCTCCACAGCACCCAGCATGGAACTCATATCTTCAGCATCTGTGTCCACTCAACAGACCTCCTCAGCACCCACCACCACCACTCAATGGACCTCCACCCCATCTACAACTACTGAATTGTCCTCTACAACATTCACCAGCACCCAAGGGACCTCCACAGCACCCACCAGCGCCCAGTTGACCTCCATCGCATCCACCACCACCAAATCTTCCTCCCCAACATTCACCAGCACCCAATTGACCTCCACAGAACCCACCAGCACCCAACTGAGCTCTACGGATGTCCCCACCACCTCAGGACCCTCCTCCACAACCTTCTCCTCCACTGGAGCCACCACTGTCACCTCCACTGGGGTCACCTCCATGTTGATACCCACGACATCCACAGAAGAGACCTCAACAGTGACCCCAACCACCACCCAACTGACCTCCACAGTACCCACCACCATGGAAGCCACCACCACAGCACCCACCAGCACCCAAGGGACCTCCACAGCACCCAGCATGGAACTCATATCTTCAGCATCTGTGTCCACTCAACAGACCTCCTCAGCACCCACCACCACCACTCAATGGACCTCCACCCTATCCACCACCACCGTATTGTCCTCTTCAACATCCACCAGCACCCAAGTGACCTCCATAGCACCCACCAGCAGCCACCTGGCCTCCACAGAACTTACCAGCACCCAAGTGACCTCCACAGCACCCACCACCAGCCAAGGGACCTCCACAGCACCCATGACCACCAAGTTGTCCTCCACAGCACCCACCACCACCCAAGGGACCTCCACAGAACCCACCACCACCCAACTGACCTCCACAGCACCCACCACCCAACTGACGTCCACAGAACCCACCAGCACCCAAGGGACCTCCACAGAACCCACCACCACCCAACTGACCTCCACAGCACCCAGCATGGAACTCATATCTTCAGCATCCGTGTCCACTCAACAGACCTCCTCAGCACCCACCACCACCACTCAATGGACCTCCACCCCATCTACAACTACTGAATTGTCCTCTACAACATTCACCAGCACCCAAGGGACCTCCACAGCACCCACCAGCACCCAAGTGACCTCCACAGCACCCACCAGCACCCAAGGGACCTCCACAGAACCCACCACCATCCAAGATACCTCCACAGCACCCACGACCACCAAGTTGTCCTCCACAGCACCCACCACCACCCAACTGACCTCCACAGCACCCACCACCCAACTGACCTCCACAGCACCCACCAGCACCCAACTGACCTCCACAGCACCCAGCATGGAACTCATATCTTCAGCATCTGTGTCCACTCAACAGACCTCCTCAGCACCCACCACCACCAGCCAATGGACCTCCACCCCATCCACCACCACCGAATTGTCCTCTACAACATTCACCAGCACCCAAGGGACCTCCACAGCACCCACCAGCACCCAGTTGACCTCCATCGCATCCACCACCACCAAATCTTCATCCCCAACATTCACCAGCACCCAATTGACCTCCACAGAACCCACCAGCACCCAACTGACCTCCACAGCACCCACCACCCAACTGACGTCCACAGAACCCACCAGCACCCAAGGGACCTCCACAGAACCCACCACCACCCAACTGACCTCCACGGAACCCACTAGCACCCAACTGACCTCCACAGCACCCAGCACGGAACTCATATCTTCAGCATCTGTGTCCACTCAACAGACCTCCTCAGCACCCACCACCACCACTCAATGGACCTCCACCCCATCTACAACTACTGAATTGTCCTCTACAACATTCACCAGCACCCAAGGGACCTCCACAGCACCCACCAGCACCCAAGGGACTTCCACAGCACCCACCAGCACCCAAGGGACCTCCACAGAACCCACCACCATCCAAGATACCTCCACAGCACCCACGACCACCAAGTTGTCCTCCACAGCACCCACCACCACCCAACTGACCCCCACAGCACCCACCAGCACCCAATTGACCTCCACAGAACCCACCAGCACCCAACTGAGCTCTACGGATGTCCCCACCACCTCAGGACCCTCCTCCACAACCTTCTCCTCCACTGGAGCCACCACTGTCACCTCCACTGGGGTCACCTCCATGTTGATACCCACGACATCCACAGAAGAGACCTCAACAGTGACCCCAACCACCACCCAACTGACCTCCACAGTACCCACCACCATGGAAGCCACCACCACAGCACCCACCAGCACCCAAGGGACCTCCACAGCACCCAGCATGGAACTCATATCTTCAGCATCTGTGTCCACTCAACAGACCTCCTCAGCACCCACCACCACCACTCAATGGACCTCCAACCCATCTACAACTACTGAATTGTCCTCTACAACATTCACCAGCACCCAAGGGACCTCCACAGCACCCACCAGCACCCAAGGGACTTCCACAGCACCCACCAGCACCCAAGGGACCTCCACAGAACCCACCACCATCCAAGATACCTCCACAGCACCCACGACCACCAAGTTGTCCTCCACAGCACCCACCACCACCCAACTGACCTCCACAGAACCCACCACCACCCAACTGACCTCCACAGCACCCACCAGCACCCAAGGGACCTCCACAGAACCCACCACCACCCAACTGACCTCCACAGCACCCAGCATGGAACTCATATCTTCAGCATCTGTGTCCACTCAACAGAGCTCCTCAGCACCCACCACCACCAGCCAATGGACCTCCACCCCATCCACCACCACCGAGTTGTCCTCTACAACATTCACCAGCACCCAGCTGACCCCCACAGCACCCACCAGCACCCAAGTGACCTCCACAGCACCCACCACCAGCCAAGGGACCTCCACAGCACCCATGACCACCAAGTTGTCCTCCACAGCACCCACCACCACCCAACTGACCTCCACAGAACCCACCAGCACCCAAGGAACCTCCACCCCATCCACCAGCACCCAACTGACCTCCACAGCACCCACCACCATTCAAGATACCTCCACAGCACCCACCACCACCAAGTTGTCCTCCACAGCACCCACCACCACTCAAGTGACTGCCACAGCACCCACCACCACCCAACTGACCTCCACAGAACCCACCACCACCCAATGGATCTCCACCCCATCCACCACCACCAAATCATCCTCCCCAACATCCACCAGCCCCCAACTGACCCCCACAGCACCCACCACCACCCAAGAGACCTCCACCCCATCCACCACCACCCAATTGACCTCCACAGCACCCACCACCACCCAAGAGACCTCCACCCCATCCACCACCACCCAAGTGACCTCCACAGCACCCACCACCACCGAAGCCACCACCATAGCACCCACCACCACCGAAGCCACCACCACAGCACCCACCACCACTGAAGCCACCACCATAGCACCCACCACCATAGCACCCACCACCACGGAAGCCACCACCACAGAAGCCACCACCACCACTGCTCTTCCTCCAGGTGAGTCCCATGTGTCACCCCCACCCCCCCCAGCTCCGATCAGCCCCCCCTGTCCCTGGGTGTCCCCAAGGGGACCCTCTGACCCCCCACCCTTCTCCCTCCAGTCTTCTGCCAGAACGGAGGCACCTACAACGGGCTCAAGTGTCTCTGCCTCTCGTCTTTCTACGGCCCCTTGTGCGAGTTCTCCACTGACTCCATCAACACCAACCTCCGTAAGTGCCACCTCCTGGACCTTCTGACCTCCCCTGGGCCACCACGGTGAGGTCCTTCCCGTCACCCCTTTGTGTCCCTCTAGCTTACCCCGGGACCATTCTGGCCGACACGGTGGCCAACGTGACCGTCACCAACTTCAACTACACAGCGGAGCTCAACGACACCCAATCGGAGCCCTATCGCTCCTTCGAGGAGCATTTCCGGAGCGAGGTGAGGACCAGAAGGTCGAGTTGTCCCTCCATGGCCACCTTGTCCCCCGGGTGGTGGCTCATGGAGCCCTTTGGCTTTGCAGATCAGGAAGATCTACGGGACCATCCCCGGCTACGAGGGTGTGAAGATCATCAGCCTCAGGTAAGGGGGTCCTGATGTGGTTTTTGGGGTGGGGGTCTCCCCGTTTGGCCCCTCTGACCCCACCGTGTCCCCTCCGCAAAGACCTGGGAGCATCGTGGTGGAGCACGAGATCTTCTTCACCATGATGGAGACCAACAACACGACGGAGACGTTCGAGGTGACGACGAGGATGGTGGTGCAGAGGCTGCAGGAGACACAGGCGGCCCAGGGCGACTGTCAACACAACACCTGTGGGTGACCTTCCACATCTCCTGTCCCTCTCCTTCCCGGACGCCTGGGTCCCTCCCGGATGCCTGGGTCCCTCCCGGACGCCTGGGTCCCACCTGCATCACCCAAGGTTCTCTGACATGCTCTCTCTCTTCCTCCCACCACAGCCATCCTCTGCCTCAATGTGTCGCCCAACCCCATTGTGAGGAACATGACACAAGCATCTTCCCTGATTGGTGAGACCTTCTGGGGACCCCTCTGTGAACCCCAGCAGCTCCTTGCCCACCCCACCACCTCCTTGACATCCCACCAGCTCCTCGCCCACCCACCATCCCCTTGCCCACCCCACCAGCTCCTTGACATCCCACCACCTCCTTGCGCGCCCCACCATCCCCTGGTCCACCCCACCATCCCCTTGCCCACCCCACCATCCCCTTGCCCACCCCACCAGCTCCTTGACCATCCCACCACCTCCTTGACCACCCCACCACCTCCTTGACCACCCCACCAGCTCCTTGCCCACCCCACCATCCCCTTGACCACCCCACCAGCTCCTTGACCACCCCACCAGCTCCTTGTCCACCCCACCATCCCCTTGCCCACCCCACCAGTTCCTTGACATCCCTCAAGCTCCTTGTCCATCCCACCATCCCCTTGACCACCCCACCAGCTCCTTGACCATCCCACCACCTCCTTGACCACCCCACCAGCTCCTTGACCATCCCTCAAGCTCCTTGCCCACCCCACCACCTCCTTGCGCGCCCCACCATCCCCTGGTCCACCCCACCATCCCCTTGCCCACCCCACCATCCCCTTGCCCACCCCACCAGCTCCTTGACCACCCCACCAGCTCCTTGTCCACCCCACCACCTCCTTGACCACCACACCAGCTCCTTGCCCACCCCACCATCCCCTTGACGACCCCACCAGCTCCTTGACCACCCCACCACCTCCTTGACCACCACACCAGCTCCTTGCCCACCCCACCACCTCCTTGCGCGCCCCACCATCCCCTGGTCCACCCCACCATCCCCTTGCCCACCCCACCATCCCCTTGCCCACCCCACCAGCTCCTTGACCATCCCACCAGCTCCTTGTCCACCCCACCACCTCCTTGACCACCACACCAGCTCCTTGCCCACCACACCAGCTCCTTGCCCACCACACCATCCCCTGGTCCATCCCACCACCTCCTTGCCCACCCCACCAGCTCCTTGACCACCTCCTTGACCATCCCACCATCTCCTGGTCCACCCCACCACCTCCTTGCCCATTCCTCAAGCTCCTTGCCCACCCCACCACCTCCTTGACCATCCCACCAGCTCCTTGACATCCCACCAGCTCCTTGACATCCCACCAGCTCCTTGACCACCCTACCAGCTCCTTGACCACCCCACCATCCCCTTGCCCACCCCACGAGCTCCTTGCCCACCCCACGAGCTCCTTGCCCACCCCACCATCCCCTGGTCCACCCCACCATCCCCATTCTCCTCTAACCCTCCAACCCACCCCCACAGAGATCTGCCAGCAACGAGCCCCCAGCGACTACCGCGACTTCTACTTCCCGTTGGCCACCGAGGACACCATCTGGTGCATCACCAACTGCACGCCCAACACGCCCAGCACCCTGGACTGTCACTTCGGCCAGTGCCACGTCACCCGGGCCGGGCCCCAGTGCTCGTGAGTGCCACCGCGGCTCCGCCATTGGCCGGTGGAGGGGTCTCCATCATCCCATTGTGGTCCCGAGGAGGGGGTTGACCTGGTGGACCTGATGGTGTCTCCATCATCCCATTGTGGTCCCGAGGAGGGGGTTGACCTGGTGGACCTGATGGTGTCTCCATCATCCTATTGTGGTCCCAAGGAGGGGGTTGACCTGATGGACCTGACCTTGTCTCCATCATCCTATTGTGGTCCCAAGGAGGGGGTTGACCTGATGGACCTGACCTTGTCTCCATCATCCTATTGTGGTCCCAAGGAGGGGGTTGACCTGGTGGACCTGACCGTGTCTCCATCACCCTTGCTCTGGTCCCAAATAGGGTGCTGATTTGGTGGACCTGACTGTGTCTCCATCATCCTACTCTGGTCCCAATGAGGGGGTTGACCTGGTGGACCTGATGGTGTCTCCATCATCCCATTGTGGTCCTGAGGATGGGGTTGACCTGGTGGACCTGATGGTGTCTCCATCACCCCATTGTGGTCCCAACGAGGGGGTTGACCTGGTGGACCTGACCGTGTGTCCATCCCGCAGGTGTTACGACGAAGCCCTGTACTGGTACACGGGTGCCAACTGCTCCGGGCGCATCAGCAAGGTGGCCATGGCCTTGGGTTTGGTGGCCACCATCCTTCTCATTGGCTGCGTCGTCCTCACCATCATCCTGGTCAGGAACCACCGCAAGAAGAAGTACAAGCTGAGGTAGAGGAGCCCGGACGCCTGGGTTCCCTATTGGGGAGGGTCTTCCAGTTCAAAGGGGGGGTGGTTCTCTTGGTTGTCCGCCCCCCACCCTCTGAAACACCCTCTTGTCACCCACCCAGTGACCCCCAAACCTACGCCGGTGACAACTGGTACGAGGCCGATGGTTTCACGTGGCGCTCGCCCGATGGTTTTCTCTACCGCAACATGGCGGCCGCCGGCCCCACAGGTGATGCCCCCCACCCCAATTGTGGCTGGTGGACACCGACGTGTGGGTCAGACCCCCAAGTCAACCAACAACCCCCCCCCACCATCTCCCCACAGGTGACGACACCCTCAGCACCTTCACCCCTTCGTTGGACCTGGTGGACACGTCCCGGCCGGTACGTCCCCCCCCTTCTCCAGCACCACCCCCCGGATCGAGGACCCATGGGGGACCCCCCATAACCCCACAGCCCCCCCACAACCCCACATCACCCCCTTTTTCCCCCCCCATAGATGACGATCTCCAGGCCGGAGCTCCGACCTTCCAGTCGCAACACCCCACGGGTCAACAGAAGACAACCCAACTGGGACAACCGGTAGAAGACCCCCCCAAAACTCAACACCGTGGGTCTTCTCCCCCAATGGAGACCCCCCCACAGCCCCACAACCCCCCCACAGCCCCACATCCCCCTCACCCCCTTCTTCCCCCCCATAGATGAGGAGCTACAACCTTCCAGTTGGGTCAACAGAAGACAACCCAACGGGGACAACCGGTAGAAGACCCCCCAAAACTCAACACCACGGGGCTTCTCCCCAAAGGGGGACCCCCCCCCACCCCCAAATCTGCCCCGGGGGGGGCACGCGGGTCGTGCTCAATCTGGGCCAGATGTTGGGGGTGTGGACACCTCCATTGTTATTTATTATTTATATTGGGTGCCCCAAATTCCCCCACCCGGGGGGTCCCCAAAAGGATGATGCCCCCCATGTTCCCCCATATTTGGGGGGCGCAGGACTCCTATGGGGGCTCAGGCCGCAGGGAGGCCGCTGCGGAGACCCCCCCCCTCCAATTTCATGCACTTTAATAAATGTATTGGTATTATTAGTATTAATTAGCTTAATTAGCTTGTTTCCTTTGTGAGGATGTCTCGAGGGGGGGGTGGGGGGTGGTTGTGGGGGTTCCAGAGCATTTGGGATGGACTGGGAGGGACTGGGGAGCACGGGCTCCCCAGTACCTCCCAGTTCCCCCAGTCCCTCCCAGTTCCCCCCAGTCCATCCCAGTTCCCCCAATACATCCCAGTTTGCCCTGGGTGCCATGTGCTCCCCAGTCCATCCCAGTTCCCCCCAGTACATCCCAGTTCGGGTACCAAGTGCTCCCCAGTACATCCCAGTTCCCCCAGTCCCTCCCAGTTCCCCCTGGGTACCGTGTACTCCCAGTTCCCCCAGTCCATCCCAGTTCTCCCCAGTCCATCCCAGTTCCCCCCAGTCCATCCCAGTTCAGGTACCACATGCTCCACAGTACCTCCCAGTTCCCCCCAGTCCCTCCCAGTTCCCCCCAGTCCCTCCCAGTTCGGGTACCACGTGCTCCCCAGTCCATCCCAGTCCCCCCAGTCCATCCCAGTTCCCCCCAGTCCACCCCAGTTTGGGTACCACATGCTCCACAGTACCTCCCAGTTCCCCCCAGTCCCTCCCAGTTCCCCCCAGTCCCTCCCAGTTCGGGTACCACGTGCTCCCCAGTCCATCCCAGTCCCCCCAGTCCACCCCAGTTCGGGTACCACGTGCTCCCCAGTACCTCCCAGTTCCCCCCAGTCCATCCCAGTCCCCCCAGTCCACCCCAGTACCTCCCAGTCCATCCCAGTTCCCCTCAGTCCATCCCAGTTCCCCCCAGTCCATCCCAGTTCTCCCTGGGTACTGTGTGCTCCCAGTCCATCCCAGTTCCCCCCAGTCCATCCCAGTCCCCCCAGTCCCCCATGGGGCACTCCGGGGTCCCCCCAGCACCCAAGGGCCCCGCACCCCAGGGTGGCGCCGGCGGGTGATTCACCAGCAACCCAACCCCCCCCACACCCCCTCCATCCGCCCCCCGGAGGTCCGGGGTGGGGGGGACAACACCCAAGGTGGGGCAGCACCCATGGGTGCCACCAACCGGCACCCACCACCCTAATCTTATCGGCGCTCGGGGGCCCCTCCCTGTGCCCATTGTGGGACCCCACGGGGACGGCCGGATCTCCTCCCGCCCTTTGCTATTTTGGGGTTCGGGAATAATTAGTCAGCGGTTAATTAGCGGCTCGGCCCTGCCTAAAAGGGCCCGCGGGCGCCGGCTCAGTCACCACTGGGGTGCTGGGGTGATGGAGCTGGGGGTGATGGAGCTGGGGCGGTGGGTGCTCGTCGTTGTCTTTGTGCCCGTGGTGGAGCTGGCAGGTGAGAGATGGGCAAACTGGGGGGACTGGGAGGGACTGGGATGGACTGGGGGAACTGGGATGGACTGGGGGAACTGGGATGGACTGGGAGGGACTGGGAGGGACTGGGGGAACTGGGATGGACTGGGGAGCACATGGCCCCCAGGGCAAACTGGGGGGACTGGGAGGGACTGGGATGGACTGGGGGAACTGGGATGGACTGGGGGAACTGGGATGGACTGGGAGGGACTGGGAGCACGTGGGACCCAGGGCAAACTGGGATGGACTGGGGGGACTGGGATGGACTGGGGGAACTGGGATGGACTGGGGAGCACATGGCCCCCAGGGCAAACTGGGACGGAGTGGGGGGACTGGGATGGAGTGGGGGGAACAGGGATGGACTGGGATGGACTGGGATGGACTGGGATGGACTGGGATGGACTGGGAGGGACTGGGAGCACGTGGGACCCAGGGAAACTGTGATGTACTGGGGGAACTGGGATGGACTGGGGGGAACTGGGATCACATGGAACCCAGGGCAAACTGGGATGGACTGGGCGGACTGGGAGGGACTGGGATGGACTGGGGGACATGGTACCCAGGGCCAACTGGGATGGACTGGGGGGAACTGGGATGGACTGGGGGGAACTGGGAGCACGTGCAACCCAGGGCAAACTGGGATGTACTGGGGGAACTGGGATGGACTGGGGGAACTGGGGGGACTGGGATGGACTGGGGGGACTGGGAGGGACTGGGAGGGACTGGGAGCACGTGGGACCGAGGGCAAACTGGGATGGACTGGGGGGAACTGGGGGGACTGGGATGGACTGGGATGGACTGGGGGGACTGGGAGGGACTGGGAGCACGCGGGACCCAGGGCAAACTGGGATGGACTGGGATGGACTGGGAGAGACTGGGGGGACTGGGAGGACTGGGAGGAACTGGGGGGAACTGGGAACACGTGGGACCCAGGGCAAACTGGGATGGACTGGGGGGAACTGGGAGGGACTGGGGGCAGGTGGCACCCAGGGCAAACTGGGATGGACTGGGAGGGATTGGGATGGACTGGGAGGGACTGGGAGGGACTGGGATGGACTGGGATGGACTGGGATGGACTGAGGGGAACTGGGGGGAACTGGGATGGACTGGGAGCAGGTGGTACCCAGGGCATACTGGGATGTACTGGGGGGAACTGGGAGGGGCTGGGATGGACTGGGAGCACATGGTACCCAGGCATGTACTGGGATGTACTGGGGGGAACTGGGTGCAGTTTCCCCCAGTCCATCCCAGTTCCCCCCAGTCCCTCCCAGTTCCCCCTGGGTGCCATGTGCTCCCAGTCCATCCCAGTTCCCCCCAGTCCATCCCAGTCCCCCCAGTACCTCCCAGTCCCCCCAGTCCATCCCAGTCCCCCCAGTCCCTCCCAGTCCCCCCAACACGTTGTCCCCTGCAGCCCCCTGCCAGAACGGCGGCACCGCGGTGGGGGACGCCTGCGCCTGTCCCCCCGGCTACACCGGCACCCGCTGCGAGACCCCGGACCCCACCACCGCCTGTCACAACGGGGGGACCCCCGTGGGCACCAAGTGCTTCTGCCCCCCGGGGTTCGGGGGTCCCCTCTGTCACCGGCCCGACCCCAGCACCGCCTGTAGGAACGGGGCCACCGCTTTCGGGACGGGGTGTGTGTGTCCCCCGGGGTACCGGGGCGACCTGTGCGAACACCCGGAGCCCCCCGGTTGGTGTCTGAATGGTGGTACCTTGGTGGGGGGGTCCTGTCGCTGCCCCCCGACGGCCTGGGGGCCGCGGTGTGAGTGCAGCGGGCCGGCGGTTGCCACGGTGGCCACCACCGAAGGGACAAGGATGGTGGGTGGTGTGGCATTCACGGTGACGTTGTATGTCAACCCCACCGTGGAAGGTGACACCACGGCCATGGGAGATGGTACCGTGGTCACCACCATGGAAAGTGACACAACGGCCATGGGAGATGGCACCGTGGCCACCATCATGGAGAGCAGCACAACGGCCATGGGAGATGGTGCCGTGGCCACCACCATGGAAAGTGACACAACGGCCATGGGAGATGGCACCGTGGCCACCACCATGGAAAGTGACACAACGGCCATGGGAGATGGCACCGTGGCCACCACCATGGAAAGTGACACAACGGCCATGGGAGATGGTACAGTGGCCACCACCATGGAGAGCAACTCAACGGCCATGGGAGATGGTACAGTGGCCACCACCATGGAGAGCAACTCAACGGCCATGGGAGATGGTACAGTGGCCACCACCATGGAAAGTGACACCACGGCCATGGGAGATGGTACCGTGGTCACCACCATGGAAAGTGACACAACGGCCATGGGAGATGGCACCGTGGCCACCACCATGGAGAGCAACTCAACGGCCATGGGAGATGGTACCGTGGCCACCACCATGGAGAGCAGCACAACGGCCATGGGAGATGGTACCGTGGCCACCACCATGGAGAGCAACACAACGGCCATGGGAGATGGTGCTGTGGCCACCACCATGGAGAGCAACTCAACGGCCATGGGAGATGGTACCGTGGCCACCACCATGGAGAGCAGCACAACGGCCATGGGAGATGGTACCGTGGCCACCACCATGGAGAGCAACACAACGGCCATGGGAGATGGTACCGTGGCCACCACCATGGAGAGCAGCACAAGGGCCATGGGAGATGGCACCGTGGCTACCACCATGGAAAGTGACACAACGGCCATGGGAGATGGTACCGTGGCCACCACCATGGAGAGCAACACAACGGCCATGGGAGATGGTACCGTGGCCACCACCATGGAGAGCAACACAACGGCCATGGGAGATGGTACCGTGGCCACCACCATGGAAAGCAGCACAAGGGCCATGGGAGATGGCACCGTGGCTACCACCATGGAAAGTGACACAACGGCCATGGGAGATGGTACCGTGGCCACCACCATGGAGAGCAACACAACGGCCATGGGAGATGGTGCTGTGGCCACCACCATGGAGAGCAACACAACGGCCATGGGAGATGGCACCGTGGCTACCACCGTGGAAAGTGACACAACGGCCATGGGAGATGGTGCTGTGGCCACCACCATGGAGAGCAACACAACGGCCATGGGATATGGTGCTGTGGCCACCACCATGGAGAGCAACACAACGGCCATGGGAGATGGCACCGTGGCTACCACCGTGGAAAGTGACACAACGGCCATGGGATATGGTACCGTGGCTACCACCATGGAAAGTGACACAACGGCCATGGGATATGGTACCGTGGCCACCACCATGGAAAGTAACAGAACGGCCATGGAAAGCAGCACAGTGGCCACCACCATGGAAAGCAACACCATGTCCATGCTACCAACCATCTTAGAAAGCAACGCCACCACTACCCCCTTGGAGAACAACACCATGGCCACAGAAAGCAGCACCGTGGCCACCAGCCTGGAAGGTGACACCACAGCCACGTTAATGACCACCATGGAAAGTGACACCACGGCCACCACCGTGGAAAGTGACACCACGGCCACGCTATTGACCACTATGGAGAGTGACACCATGGCCACCACCTTGGAAAGCAACACCACAGCCATGGAAACCAACACCACACTAATGACCACCATGGAAACCAACACCACCATCATGGAAAGCACCACCACGGCCACCACCCTGGAAAGCACCACCATGACCACACTATTGACCACCATGGAGAGTGACACCATGGCCACCACCTTGGAGAGTGACACTATGGCCACGCTACCAACCTTCTTGGTAGGTGACACCACGGCCACACGAATGACCACCATGGAAAGTGACACCACGTCAATGACCACCATGGAAACCAACACCACGCCAATGACCACCATGGAAAGTGACACCATGCCAATGACCACCATGGAAACCAACACCACGCCAATGACCACCATGGAAAGTGACACCACACCAATGGCCACCATGGAAACCAACACCACGCCAATGACCACCATGGAAAGCGAGACCACGCCAATGACCACCATGGAAAGTGACACCACACCTACGACCACCATGGAAAGTGACACCACACCAATGACCACCATGGAAAGTGACACCACGGCCACGTTCTTGACCACGTCCACCAACACCTCTGCCACCCAAACACCTCAACCCAACGCCACCCATAGTGTCCCCATGGATTCCACCGTGCCCACCACCGAGACCACAGCGGTGACGCCCCAGACCCCTCCCAACACCGTGGTGTCCACCATGACATTGGGTCCTGGCTCCACCACCATCACCTCTTCAAGCAATGGAGCCACCAGCACCGCGTTGGACGCCCTCTGTCTCTATCTTGCGCACGGGTCCAACCCGCCAGCCAGTGGGTGTCCTGGCATGGGGTCCTTGGAGTGGGGGGTCTCCTTCATTCCCAAGGGTCTCCTTCCCAAGGGGTCACCTTTCCAATGGTCACAGTCCCAAGGGGTCTCCGTCCCAAGGGGTCTCCTGCCCAGGGGTCTCCATCCCAAGGGTCACCATCCCAAGGGGTCACCTTCCCAAGGGGTCTCCTGCCCAGGGGTCTCCATCCCAATAGGTCTCCTGCCCAGGGGGTCACCTTCTCAAGGGTCAACATCCCAAGGGTCTCCATCCCAAGGGTCACCATCCCAAGGGGTCACCTTCCCAAGGGGTCACCATCTCAAGGGGTCTCCTGCCCAGGGGTCTCCATCCCAATGGGTCTCCATCCCTGGGGGTCACCTTCTCAAGGGTCAACATCTCAAGGGTCTCCATCCCCAGGGTCACCATCCCAAGGGGTCACCTTCCCAAGGGGTCTCCTGCCCAGGGGTCTCCATCCCAATAGGTCTCCTGCCCAGGGGGTCACCTTCTCAAGGGTCAACATCCCAAGGGTCTCCATCCCAAGGGTCACCTTCTCAAGGGGTCACCTTCCCAAGGGGTCACCATCTCAAGGGGTCACCATCCCAAGGGTCACCATCCCAAGGGGTCACCTTCCCAAGGGGTCACCTTCCCAAGGGGTCACCTTCCCAAGGGGTCACCTTCCCAAGGGTCAACATCCCCATGGGTCTCCATCCCAAGGGGTCTCCATCCCTGGGGGTCCCCTTCTCAAGGGTCAACATCCCAAGGGTCTCCATCCCAAGGGGTCACCTTCTCAAGGGGTCACCTTCTCAAGGGGTCACCTTCCCAAGGGGTCACTTTCTCAAGGGTCAACATCCCCATGGGTCTCCATCCCAAGGGGTCTCCTTCTCAAGGGTCAACATCCCAAGGGTCTCCATCCCAAGGGGTCACCTGCCCAAGGATCATAATCTCAAGGGTCTCCATCTCAAGGGTCTCCATCTCAAGGGTCACCATCTCAAGGGTCTCCATCCCAAGGGCCTCCTGGGACAAGGGGATAAAAGAGTCGGACAGAAGGACGGATGTGGGTCCACCACGCCCAAGCACCAGAGCTTCGTGTCCCCTCACCGTGTCCTTCTGTCCCCTCTCTCCCAGTCACCTGCCACAACGGCGGCGTCGCCAACCTGACCGAGTGTCTCTGCCCGCCCGGCTACTCCGGTCCCACGTGTGAGACGGTGGACACCGCCGACCGCTGTGCCGGCGGCAGCACCGCCGTGGGCCACCGGTGCATCTGCCCACCGGGGTGGTCGGGACCGCGTTGTGACACCCCCGACGAAGCCACCGCTTGTCAGAACGGAGGGACGGCCGTGGGCACCGAGTGCTACTGTCCCCGCGGGGTCCACGGTCCACGGTGCGAGTTCCACCACACCATGGTTTTCCCCATGGTTGGAGAGGCCACCACAACCCAAGTGACACCCACAAGTCAAGCGACACCCACGACCCAAGCGACACCCACCCAACCTACGTGGGGCAGAGTTACACCCAGGAGAACCACCACGGCGCCCGTCCCCACCACTGCAGGTTGGTGGGGTCTTCTTGGCATGTGAATGGATGGGATGGGATCTAGGATGGGATGAGGAACCTCTAGGATGGGATGAGGAACCTCTAGGATGGGATGTGATGGGATCTGATGGGTGAGGAACCTCTGGGATGGGCTGAGATGAGATGAAGAACCTCTGGGATGGGTGAGGAACCTCTAGGATGAGATGAGGAACCTCTAGGATGAGATGAGGAACCTCTAGGATGGGATGTGATGAGATCTGATGGGTGAGGAACCTCTAGGATGGGATGAGGAACCTCTAGGATGGGATGAGGAAGAGAAGATGATGAGAAGATGAGGATGATGGAGAAGATGGAGACCCTTGGGGAGGATCCACCCACCCAGAGGTCCTCGCACCCCTGGAGCCCCATTGTTGTCACCCCACAAGTGGGACACGCCATGGGGCTGTTGGGTGGGACCAGGAGTCACTTTTCTTCCCCCTCCCAAAAAATTGGGGGGTTGCGGTGACGTTGCCACCAACTGGGTGGACCTGGGAGGGGACACGGGGGTGTTGGACACCATGGGGGGGGGGAAAAGGGGGTACACCCATGAGTCCTTGTGTCCCCCTCCCCACAGACCCCTGCCAGAACGGGGGGCGCTGGACGGGGACGGGTTGTCTGTGCCCCCCCAACGTGGATGGACCCCGTTGCCAATTTGGGGCGCCAACCATCGACATCACGGCAGGTAAGGGAGAGAGGGACACCCCACCTCGTCCCCAAGGGGGACACCCCGTGGGTTGTCCCCACCTCACGGGTGTCCTACACCCCCCCCCACGAAGAGCTGGGCCCCTCCGTGATGCTGCTGGCACGTGTCACCAACCGGGACTTCTCCGAGGACATGAGGGACAGCTCGTCCACCTCCTACCGCAGCTTCGTGGACGAGTTCAGCCGCACGGTGAGGGGCTCGTTGTGTCCCCCCCCATGTCATCGTGGGGCCGCCCGTCCCGGCCCCGGTGGTGACGCGTGTCCCTCTGTCCCCAGATGGACCGGGTCTACCACAATGTTTCTGGCTACCGTGGCACCCGGGTCCTGGCCCTGAGGTGAGTGTGGGGGTGGTGGTGGAGATGGGGTGGGTGAGGAACCTCTAGGGGGGATGAGGAACCTCTAGGATGGGATGAGGAACTTCTAGGATAGGGTGAGGAACCTCTAGGATGGGATGAGGAACCTCTAGGATGGGATGAGGAACCTCTAGGATGGGGTGAGGAACCTCTAGGATAGGGTGAGGAACCTCTAGGATGGGATGAGGAACCTCTAGGATGGGATGAGGAACCTCTAGGATAGGGTGAGGAACCTCTAGGATGGGATGAGGAACCTCTAGGATAGGGTGAGGAACCTCTAGGATAGGGTGAGGAACCTCTAGGATGGGATGAGGAACCTCTAGGGGGGGATGGGATGGGGTGGGGCGAGGAACCTCTAGGATGGGATGAAGATGATGATGGAGAAGAAGATGAAGCAGGAGAAGATGGTGGAGATGGAGAAGATGGTGGGGATGGAGAAGAGGAAAGGAGGAGATGATGCTGGAGAAGAGGAGATGAGGAGATGAGGAGGAACCTCTGGGATGGGGTGAGGAACCTCTGGGATGAGATGAGAAGATGATGAGAAGATTAAGATGATGAAGAGAAGACGAAGAGAAGACGAAGAGAAGAGGAGACAATGACATGATGAGGAACCTCTGGGATGGGATGAGGAACTTCTAGGATGGGATGTGGAACGTCTAGGATGGGATGAGGAACCTCTAGGATGGGATGAAGAACCTCTAGGATGGGATGTGATGAGATCTGGTGGGTGAGGAACCTCTGGGATGGGCTGAGATGAGATGAAGAACCTCTGGGATGGGTGAGGAACCTCTAGGATGGGATGGGATGAGATGGGGTGGGTGAGGAACCTCTAGGGTGGGATGAGGAACCCCTGGGATGGGATGAGGAACCCCTGGGATGGGATGATTCCGATAGGTGAGGAACCCCATGCCAACACTCGCTCTGCCCCCCAGAAGAGGCAGCGTGGTGGTCACCTACAAAGTCCTTCTACACCCACCAACTGGAGACCCCAACCTTGACCACCGAGCCCTGGAGCTGCTGGAAGCCGCCAACACTGCGGCCCAGCCCCACAACTGCAGCCGCTCAGCCGGTAGGTCCCAAGTGACCCACTGCTGGTCCCCAACATCTCTGGTGGCTTCCGTGACCACTCTCCACCCTTCCCTCTCCAGGAGGACTCTGCTTCAGCACCTCCTCCCCCAGATCCGCCCGCGCCGAGGCGCCGGCGCTCAACGCCACGGGTGAGCGCGGTTGGTGGGGACGCGGCGGGGGGCGGGACGGGGGTCAGGTCTCAGCCAATGGGTGGTTGTCTTCTCCAGAGCTCTGCAGGAAGTACGCGCCGGCCAACTTCAGCCGGTACTACTACCCCTACCGCACCCCCAACAGCTTCCTGTGCGTCACCAACTGCACCCTCAACGTCCCCGGCTCCATCGACTGCAACAGCGGGTTCTGCCGGGTGACGCTGGAGGGACCGCGCTGCTTGTGAGTGCAGCCCGACGTCACCCGTCCCCGTCAATCCCACCCAACCACCAACCGGAACCTCCCCAGAACCCCAACCTTTGTCCTCCAAACCATTGACCCCCAAACCCCAACCTTGACTCCAACCTCTGTCCTCCAAACCCAACCCTTGACCCCCAAACCCAACCCTTGACCCCCAAATCCCAACCTTGACCCCCAAATCCCAACCTTGACCCCAACAGCCCAACCTTTGTCCTCCAAACTCAACCCTGGACCTCCAAACCCAACCCTTGAGCCCCAAACTCCAACCTTGACCCCAATACCCCAACCTTTGTCCTCCAAGCCCAACCTTTGACCCCTGAACCCCAACCTTGACCCCAACACCCCAACCTTTGTCCTCCAAACTCAACCATTGACCCCCAAACCCCAACCTTGACCCCAACACCCCAACCTTTGTCCTCCAAACTCAACCATTGACCTCCAAACCACAACCACAACCCCAAACTCCAACCATTGTCCTCCAAACTCAACCATTGACCCCCAAACACAACCCTTGACCCCCAAACCCCAACCTTGACCCGAACATGCCAACCTTTGTCCTCCAAACTCAACCATTGACCCCCAAACTCCAACCACAACTCCCAAACCCCAACCTTGATCCAAAACCCCAGCCTTTGTCTTCCAAACTCAACCATTGACCCCCAAACACAACCCTTGACCCCCAAACCCCAAGCTTGACCCCAACACCCCAACCTTTGTCCTCCAAACTCAACCATTGACCCCCAAACCCAACCCTTGAGCCCCAAACTCCAACCTTGACCCCAACACCCCAACCTTTGTCCTCCAAACTCAACCATTGACCCCCAAACTCCAACCACAACCCAAAACCTTGACCCCCAACCAAAACCCTTGACCCCCAAGCTCCCACCACAACCCCCAACCTTGACCCCCAATCCCAATACCTTGACCTCAACCATTGACTCCCAACCTTAAGCCCAACACCCTAATCCTTGCCCTCCAAACCCAGCTCTTTATCCCCCAAACCACTGACCCTCGAGCCCCAACTCTTGACCCCAACACCCCAACCATGACCCCCAAGCTCCCACCACAACCCAAACCCTTGACCCTCGAGCCCCAACCTTGACCCCAACACCCCAACCTTGAGCCCAACACCCCAACTCCCGCCCCCCAAACCCAACCCTTGACCACAACCCCAACCCATAGACATGGGGCAGGTTCTCCAAGGTTCTCCCCAGCTCTGGGAAGGGCCTTGGTGGGTTTCTTGGAGGACCCCCAATCCCAATCTATGGGGTGAAGACCCTTCCCATGATGCACCATCCTGCAGCTGCCCGGACGTGCCGTGGTTCCTGACATCCGGGGGTCGCTGCCAGACCCACATCAGCAAACTGGGGCTGGGGCTGGGGCTGGGACTGACCTTCCTCATCCTCCTCATCATCCTCATCATCCTCACCCTCCGCTTGACCAAAGGGAAGAGGGAACCCAACGATTCCAGGTGAGGGGTCCAGCAAGAAGAGTTGGGGTTGATGCCATGTTGGGCTGCCCCCCGATGTTCCCCTTCACCAAAACTTGGGGGGCAGCAACCCCCCAACCCCAAGGAGGGCTGAGACCTCAATGCCCCACACTCAAGACGCGTGTCCTCACCAGTTCCCGGCCCCACAGCGACGATGGCAGCTGGACAGACGGACGCCGCAAAGCCCACGTCACCGGCATCTACCACGTGAACGGCAGGGGGTCCGCGGCCCAAAAAGGTGACCCCTATGGGGGGGTGTTGGGGGGGGACCCACAAAACCTTACCGAGGAGACCCCCCCCCACCCGACCCTCACCCTGTTCCCCCTCCAGGTCCCATAAGCTCCTATAAGCCCAACGCGGAGGCGCCGGCGCCCCCCACGCCGGTAGGTGCCCGCGGTGACGTAGTCGGCAGTGACATTGGGGACAAAGGGGGACACCCCATCCTCATCACCCCCACCCCTCTTTGCAGGTGCTGGCGCCCCCATGACCCCCCCATCCAAAAATCAGCTGGGGGGGGGGCGGTCCTCAAGCTGCCCCACACTGGGCTGGACCATCAGCATGGGGGGGGACAGCAAGCGAAGACCCCAACCCCTCCAAAAAGGGGAGGTGGGGAATGTGCATCCCCCCCCCCCAATATCTCAATTTTGGGGCAAAACCAAGCGGGATGTGGTCCTCTGTGAGAGAGGAAGGGTCCCCCCCATGGTTTTTGGGGGGGTTCCTTGCTGGAGAGGAGACCCCCGCACCTTGTTGGGGGTCACGGAGCCCCACGTGACCCAAACGATCCCGATCTTGGAGAAATAATATTTATTAATGTATTTAATTAATGTCCTGAAGAATCACCCGGAAAGATGAGGCTGGGGGGGCGGGGCTAAAGGAGGGAGCCAATAGTGCGGCCCCGCTTTGGGGGGGACAAGATTTAGGGGTGGGGGGATGATTGGAGTCTTGGAGGTCATGGTTGGTGTTTGGGGGGGGTCACATTTGGGGTCTCGGGGGTCACAATTAGGGGGTTGGGGGCCATAATTAGTGGTTGGGGGGGTAGTGGTTGAGGTTTTGGGGTCACAATTGGGGTCATGGGGTCACATTTGGGGGTCACACTTGGGGTTTTGGGGGTCACGGTTGAGTTTTTGGGGTCACAATTGGGGTCACGGGGTCACAATTGGGGTCTTGGGGGTCACATTTGGGGTCACAATTGGGGTCATGGGGGTCAGATATGGGGTCACAATTGGGGTTTTGGGGTCACAGTTGAGTTTTTGGGGTCACATTTATGGTCATGGGGTCACAATTGGGGTTTTGGGGGTCACATTTGGGGTCATGCGGTCACATATGGGGTCACAATTGGGGTTTAGGGGGTCACGGTTGGGGTCATGAGGGTCACATATGGGTTCACAATTGGGGTCTTGGGGGTCATGGTTGAGTTTTCGGGGTCACATTTGGAGGTCATGGGGTCACAATTGGGGTCACAATTGGGGTTTAGGGGGTCATGGTTGAGTTTTTGGGGTCACATTTA
This sequence comes from Streptopelia decaocto, assembly GCF_964273445.1. Lineage (NCBI taxonomy): Eukaryota > Metazoa > Chordata > Aves > Columbiformes > Columbidae > Streptopelia > Streptopelia decaocto. The sequence goes on along the minus strand of NW_028116527.1, from coordinate 40,319 downwards.
TGGTCATGGGGTCACAATTGGGGTTTTGGGGGTCACATTTGGGGTCATGGGGTCACATTTGTGGTCACACTTGGGGTTTTGGGGGTCATGGTTGAGTTTTTGGGGTCACAGGGTCACAATTGGGGTTTTGGGGGTCACATTTGGGGTCACAATTGAGGTTTTGGGGGTCATGGTTGAGTTTTGGGGGTCACACTGGGGTTTTGGGGGTCATGGTTGAGTTTTTGTGGTCACAGTCGGGGTTTTGGGGTCACAATTGAGTTTTTGGGGGTCATGGTTGGGTTCTGGGGGTCACATTTGGGGTCATGGGGTCACAATTGGGGTCACAATTGGGGTTCTGGGGTCACAATTGGGGTCAAAATTGGGGTTTTGAGGTCACAATTGGGGTCACAATTGGGGTTTTGGGGGTCATGGTTGAGTTTTTGGGGTCACAATTGTGGTCACAGTTGGGGTTTTGAGGGTCACGGTTGAGCCCCCCATCATCACCCCCTAATTATGACCCACACAACCCAAGACCCCCAATTACGACCCACACAACCCAAGACCCCCATCATCACCCCCAATTACGACCCACACAACCCAAGACCCCCATCATCCCCCCTAATTATGACCCACACAAGCCAAGACCCCCAATTATGACCCACACAACCCAAGACCCCCATCATCCCCCCTAATTATGACCCACACAAGCCAAGACCCCCAATTATGACCCACACAACCCAAGCCCCCCATCATCACCCCTAATTATGTCCCACACAACCCAAGACCCCCATCATCACCCCTAATTATGACCCACACAACCCAAGACCCCCAATTATGACCCACACAACCCAAGCCCCCCATCATCACCCCTAATTATGACCCACACAACCCAAGACCCCCATCATCCCCCCTAATTATGACCCACACAAGCCAAGACCCCCAATTATGACCCACACAACCCAAGCCCCCCATCATCACCCCTAATTATGACCCACACAACCCAAGACCCCCATCATCACCCCTAATTATGACCCACACAACCCAAGCCCCCCAATTATGACCCACACAACCCAAGACCCCCATCATCACCCCTAATTATGACCCACACAAGCCAAGACCCCCAATTACAACCCACACAACCCAAGCCCCCCATCATCCCCCCCAATTACAACCCACACAACCCCACATCACCCCCCCCCCACCTTCTCATTGTTCCTCCCTTCCCCCCCTCCCCCCCATGATGCCAACTCACCCCCACCCCCGCAGAGCTTTTAAACCTCATTAAGAGCCCAGCTAATTACATAAGAGCAGCTAATTACGGAGCGAGACAGCTGGAGAACTCAATTAAGAGCAAACCGGCTGGAAAATGGAGCTTTTTAAGGTTGTTTGGGGGCTTTTTTGGGTGTTTTTTTGACCTTTTTTGTTGCTTTTTGAGCTCGTTGTTTTTTAATGAGTTTTTGGGTTGTTTTGTGGGTGTTTTTGAGCTAAAAAACCCACAACCAGCGGAATTTTCCAGGGTGAATTTCCATGAGAACAATATACGAGGACACGGTCGCTATGGTGGGGTCTCCCCATCCATGTCCTCCCCGCATTGGGGTGACGGTTCCACCGAGCTCAAGGTTGTCACCCGTGTCACCTCCTCCTTGTCACCTTGACCCCACCCCGCTTGTTGTACCAGGAACCCCGCGTCATGGAAACAACCGCACGAGCGGGGTCACACCCGTTCTTGGAACGGGAACCATGGGGAGATACCGGGCAAAGGACACGGGTGGGGGACGAGGAGACGGAACCAAACTCCTTCCGTAACACATCATGGGTGGGTTGGAGGACGTGCGAGGGGTGGGACGGGACCTCAGGGGCACGTAGGACCTTGTTTGCTATGGCTACCGGGACCTCCATGGCCACCATGGCCACCAGGACCCCCATGTCCACCATGGCCACCACAACCTCCTCATTTTCTATGGCCACCAGGACCCCTGTGTCCACCATGGCCACCACAACCTCCTCATTTTCCATGGCCACCAGGACCCCTGTGTCCACCATGGCCACCACGGGCACCATGACCACCTCCTCATTTTCTATGGCCACCAGCACCCCTGTGTCCACCATGGCCACCAGGACCTCCTCATTTTCTGTGGCCATCAGGACCTCTGTGTCCACCATGGCCACCAGGACCTCCTCATTTTCTATGGCCACCAGCACCTCTGTGTCCACCATGGCCACCACAACCTCCTCATTTTCTGTGGCCACCAGCACCTCCTCATTTTCTATGGCCATCAGGACCTCTGTGTCCACCATGGCCACCACAACCTCCTCATTTTCCATGGCCACCAGGACCTCTGTGTCCACCACGGCCACCAGCACCTCCTCATTTTCTGTGGCCACCAGCACCTCTGTGTCCACCACGGCCACCTCCTCATTTCCTATGGTCACCAAGACATCTGTGTCCACCATGGCCACCAGGACCTCCTCATTTTCCATGGCCACCAGGACCAAATCCTCATTTTCCATGGCCACCAGGACCTCTGTGTCCACCATGGCCACCATGACCACCTCCTAATTTTCTATGGTCACCAAGACCTCTGTGTCCACCATGACCTCCTCATTCTCCATGGCCACCACGGCCACCAGGACCTCTGTGGCCACCATGGCCACCAACACCTCCTCATTTTCTATGGCCAACACCACCACCCCCGTGGCCACCACGGTCACCGGGACCTCCATGGCCACCATGGACTCCTTGGCCACCACAGCCTCCTCATTTTCTATGGCCACCACCACCTCTGTGGCCACCACCACCACCTCCTCACTCTCCATGGCCACCACCACCACCTCTGTGTCCACCACGGCCACCACCACCTCTGTGGCCACCACAACCTCCTCACTCTCCATGGCCACCAACACCTCTGAACCCACCACAAACACCACAACCTTCTTACTCTCCATGGCCACCAGCACCTCTGTGGCCACCATGGCCACCAGCACCTCCATGGCCACCATGGCCACCAGCACCTCCATGGCCACCAAGACCTCTGTGTCCACCATGGCCACCAGCACCTCCATGGCCACCAAGACCTCTGTGTCCACCATGGCCACCAGGACCTCCATGGCCACCAAGACCTCTGTGTCCACCATGGCCACCAGGACCTCCATGGCCACCAGGACCTCTGTGTCCACCACGGCCACCAGGACCTCCATGGCCACCAGGACCTCTGTGTCCACCATGGCCACCAGCACCTCCATGGCCACCACGACCTCTGTGTCCACCATGGCCACCAGGACCTCCTCACCCACCACAACAGTGACACACACGACAACCCCACCAACACAAACCTTGGTAGCAAACTCCTCCTCGTTGGGGTCCATCCAGTGCAGAACAACAACCGGAGGTCCTCCAAGAGGTACCACCAAAAGCGACCACAACCCAAGGAAGGTCTCCCCAACCAAGAGGTGACCCCACAGCACCCAAAACTTTGGGTAGAGGGGCCAACTTCAGCACCCCCCTGAGCAAAGAACAAGGGATGGGACAATAACACAGGTGCAAGTGACAACCAAGAAGGTTCTAGAGCTGGGCTGAGCTTAAACGGGGCTCCTGGGCCAATGGGGTGGAGGTCCCAGGTGAGGCCCATCAGGGTAATTAAGGCTCATTAGTGCCTGATGAGCTTGAGTATAGAAACCTTGAAGAGTTAGTGGTGGGGTCAAGACTTGTGTCCAGATTGGTGATACTGGTTTATACTGGGACAACCCCATTGTCAACTTGGGGAGGGGGGAAAGAAGCTGTTCCCCCCACTTCTAAGCCCTTTATTTGGGGTGACCCCCCCCCAAGATACCAGTTCCCATAGGGGCCCCCTGTGCCCCACACCAGTAGGTCCCAGTTGGCACTGGGGACACACCCGTCCCCACCCCCGCGCTATTTTCGGTTACACTTGGACTTTGTCCCCCCCCGGTTGCCAGGTAAGGTGGGAAAACCCAATCAAATGACTAATTATAGGACAGGGTGTGACGTGGGTGGGGACACGAGCGGTGACGCGGGAGCTTGGGGACACTTCCGCCTCCTGGGGTGACCCCGGGGTGACCCCCCCCTACCCCCACCCCCCCCCCACCCTCGGGATCCATTGGGGTGGGGGGGACACTTGGGGGACCCTTTGTCACCCACTCTGTGGGACCCTCGATGTCCCCATCACAACCTTGGGACCCATCAGCCTCCCCCCCATCATTTGGGACCCCTCAATGTCCCCCCCATCCACAGGTGGTGCCACCTTGGGACCCCTCGATTTCCCCCCCCCATCACTTTGGGACCCTTAAATGTCTCCCCCCATCATTTGGGACCCCTCAATGTCCCCCCCACCATATTGGGACACCTCGATGTCCCCCCTATCCCTGGGTGGTGCCAATTTGGGATCATTTGATGTCCCCCCCCCATATTGTGACCCTTCAATGTCCCCCCCCATCCCTGGGTGGTGGCACCTTGGGACCCCTCAATGTCCCCTCCATCAGTTTGGGACCCCCCAGTGTCCCCCCCACACCATATTGGGACCCCTCAATGTCTCCACCACCACCTTAGGACCCCATAATGTCCCCCCATCACTTTGGGACCCCTCAATGTCCCCACCATCTGTGGGTGGTGCCACCTTGGGACCCCTCCATGTCCCCAACCCCTGGTGGTGCCACCTTGGGACCCCTCAATGTCCCCACCACTTGGGACCCCTCAATGTCCCCAACCCCGGGTGATGCCACCTTGGGACCCCTCAATGTCCCCACCACTTGGGACCCCTCAATGTCCCCAACCCTGGGTGGTGCCACCTTGGGACCCCTCAATGTCCCCACCACTTGGGACCCCTCAATGTCCCCAACCCTGGGTGATGCCACCTTGGGACCCCTCAATGTCCCCAACCCTGGGTGATGCCACCTTGGTACCCCTCAATGTCCCCAACCCCGGGTGGTGCCACCTTGGGACCCCTCAATGTCCCCAACCCCGGGTGGTGCCACCTTGGGACCCCCCGCTGTCCCCCCAAAGCCCCGTTGTCCCCGTGGGGGTGGGAAGGGGCTGAACCCCTGGGCTGATCTTTAACCCCGCGGGTGGTGACAAGGACACATTGTCCCACGTGCGTCACCCGCTGGACTTGCACCCTTGGGGTGATCCCCTGGCAGCTCACGCACCATTAATTAACCACCGGTGTTAATTATTAATGAACGCCCAGTTTGGGACGGGACGGGGGGAGTTTCCATCCCACCACCAGTGGGACGTTGAGCCCACATCCCCCCAAGGGGACAAGGGACCCCTCAGGGTGTCCCCAGAGACCCCAAAACCAGGCAGGTGACAATAAAATTAGTGCTTTGTTCGAAAATAAAGTGCTGATGTGAACAGGGAGGAAGAGGATGGTGGGATCCTCGGTGGTGTCCCCAAGGTCCCCACCCGTCCCCCGTGTCCCCACGGTGTCCCCGTGTCCCCACCCCGCGCCGCTGGCTCCTGGGTGGGTCATCTCAGGGGGTGACGATGTGGGTCGGTCGCTGGATGTGGATCTGGGGAGGAAGGGGACATGGGGGTGACATGGGGGGGTGTCCCCACTGTGGTGGGTTGGGACATGGGACATGGGATGGGGACATGGGACAAGGATGTGGGACATGGGATGGGGACATGGGACGTGGGATGGGGACGTGGGGCAAGGACATGTGATGGGGACATGGGACAAGGACGTGGGACATGGGTTGGGGACATGGGACATGGGATGCGGATGTGTGACGTGGGATGGGGACATGGGACATGGGTTGAGGACATGGGACAAGGACTTGGGACGTGGGATGGGGACATGGGACAAGGACATGGGACGTGGGATGGGGACATGGGACAAGGATATGTGACATGAGACAAGGACATGGGACAGGGACATGGGATGGGGATGTGGGACATGGGACATGGGATGAGGTCATGGGACGGGGACATGGGACAAGGATGTGAGATGTGGCATGGGGACATGGGACTGGGACATGGGATGGGGACATGGGACAAGGACGTGTGACACGGGATGGGGACATGGGACACAGGATGGGGACATGGGACAAGGATGTGAGATGTGGCATGGGGACATGGGACATGGGACAAGGACATGGGATGGGGACATGGGATGGGGATGTGGGACATGGGACATGGGATGGGGACATGGGACAAGGACATGGGACACGGGACATGAGATGGGGACGTGAGACATGGGATGGGGACATGGGACAAGGACGTGGGACATGGGATGGGACAAGGGACATGGGTTGGGGACATGGGACAAGGACATAGGGTGAGGATGTGGGACATGGGACAAGGATGTGGCACATGGGATGGGGACATGGGACATGGGATGGGGACATGGGACACGGGATGGGGAGGGAGAGCTGGGGGTGACCCGGGGGGGTTGTCCCCACCGCGGCGGGTGTGGGGACACAGTGTGAGGGTCCCGGTGACACAACACCCACCTCCTGCGTCGTGTCCACCTTCTCCAGGTCAATGTGTGTCCAGGGGGTCTCGGTGGCTGTGGGGCGCACGGAGACGTGGGGTGGAGCCCCATGTCCCCAATGTCCCCCATGTCCCCAATGTCCCCCATGTCCCGCATGTCCCCAACCCACCCCATTACCTTCCCACGACGCTCCCTGGTTGTTGATGGCGAACCCCTGGTCATCGTTCCAGTTCTCATCCACGTTGCAATACAGGTCCAAGCGCGACGTCAACTTGTCCCTGTGCCACAACATGGGGACGGGTGACAACCGGCCGCGTGTCCCCCCCCATGGGACCCCCCCATTGCAATGCACACGCTTGCCTGTACTCGTCCTTCTGCCGCCGCGCCCGCACCATGAACACGGTGAAGATGGCAACCGCCGCCACCAAGGTGGCCACCGGCACCCCGATGGCCACCCCCATCTTGCTGATGCGTGACCCGCAGAACTTGTCTTGGTACCAAAATGCCACCTCGTCGTCGCACCTGGTGGGGACACCGCGAGGACGAGGGACATGGGACATGGGATGGGGACATGGGACATGGAATGGGGACATGGGACAAGGACATGGGACATGGGACAAGGACGTGGGACATGGGATGGGGACATGGGACAAGGACCTGGGATGTGGCGTGGGGACATGGGACATGAGATGGGGACATGGGACATGAGATGGGGACATGGGACAAGGACATGGGATGTGGCGTGGGGACATGGGACATGGGATGGGGACATGGGACATGGGATGGGGACATGGGATGGGGACGTGGGACATGAGATGGGGACATGAGATGGGGACGTGGGACATGAGATGGACATGGGACAAGGACATGGGATGTGGCGTGGGGACATGGGACATGGGATGGGGACGTGGGACAAGGACATGGGATGTGGCGTGGGACATGGGACATGAGATGGGGACATGGGACAAGGACATGGGATGGGGACATGGGACATGAGATGGGGACATGGGACAAGGACATGGGACGTGGCATGGGGACATGGGACATGGGATGGGGACATGGGACATGAGATGGGGACATGGGACAAGGACATGGGATGTGGCGTGGGGACATGGGACATGAGATGGGGACATGGGACAAGGGCCTGGGACATGGGATGGGGACATGGGACATGAGATGGGGACATGGGACAAGGACATGGGATGTGGCGTGGGGACATGGGACATGGGATGGGGACATGGGACAAGGACATGGGATGTGGCATGGGGACATGGGACATGGGATGGGGACATGGGATGGGGACGTGGGACATGAGATGGGGACATGGGACAAGGACATGGGATGTGGCGTGGGGACATGGGACATGGGATGGGGACATGGGACATGAGATGGGGACATGGGATGGGGACATGTCACCCCAACCCACGGGGAGGTTGTTGGGGGGGACGGGGGTTGTTTTTGGGGGTGGTCGCGGTGCTCACTGGCATTGCGGCCCCACGCGTGACACGGAGCACGTGCCGTGGACGCAGCGGTGGGGGTCGGCGGCGCGGCTGTCGCAGTTGGTGACGCAGATGACGCCGGTGGCGGTGACAACGGGGAAGTAGAAGGGCTGGAAGTCGGCCGGGATGTACCTGGTGCAGACACCTGGGGGCGCAGGGATGTGGTTTTGGGGGACACACACACACACACCTTGGGGACAAGCGTCCCGTGGCTTCACTTACTTGTCTGGACCTCGGGGACCTCGACGTTGGTGACGTTGGTGAACGTGGGGTTGAAACACAAAGAACCTGGTGGGGAGAGAACCTGGTCAGGTCCCCCAACAAGGACCCTGGTGACAACAGAGGTGGCGTCGCCACCGGTGTCACTCACAGTTGTCCCCTTGGCAGCTCTCGTTGCAGCTGGTGTAGCTTTCGAAGGCGCTGACGAGGTTCTTGGAGATGTTCTCCACCGTCTCGGTGGTGGTGGTGGTGGCCAGGACCTTCAGGATGACGGTGTAGTTCACCACGATGCTGCCCTGGCTGCGGGGAGATGGGGACGTGGGATGGGGACATGGGACATGGGATGGAGACATGGCATGGGGATGTGGGACATGGGATGGGGATGTGGGACACGGGATGGGGACACGGGATGGGGACATGGGATGGGGACATGGGATGAGGACGTGGGACATGAGATGGGGAGATGGGTTATGGGATGGGGACATGGGACAAGGACGTGGGACACAAGATGGGGACATGGGACAAGGATGTGGGACATGGGATGGGGATGTGGGATGGGGACACGGGATGGGGACATGGGATGAGGACGTGGGACATGAGATGGGGAGATAGGATATGGGATGGGGACATGGGACGGGGACATGGGACAAGGACGTGGGACGTGGGATGGGGACATGGGATGGGGACACGGGATGGGGACATGGGACAAGGATGTGGGATGGGGACATGGGACAGGGACATGGGACAAGGACGTGGGACACAAGATGGGGACATGGGACAAGGATGTGGGACATGGGATGGGGACATGGGATGGGGACACGGGATGGGGACATGGGACAAGGATGTGGGATGGGGACATGAGATGGGGACGTGGGATATGGGATGGGGACATAGGACAGGGGATGTGGACATGGGACAAGGACGTGGGACACGAGATGGGGACATGGGGACATGGAACAAGGACGTGGGACATGGGATGGGGACATGGGGACCTGGAACAAGGACGTGGGACATGGGATGGGGACATGGGACATGGGATGGGGACATGGGACAAGGACGTGGGACACAGGATGGGGACATGGGACATGGGATGGGGACATGGGACAAGGACGTGGGACGTGGAATGGGGACATGGGACAAGGATATCTGACACGGGATGGGGACACGGGACACAGGATGGGGACACAGGATGGGGACATGGGATGGGGACGTGGGACGAGGACGTGGGACATGGGATCGGGATGGGGACGTGGGACAAGGATGTGGGACATGTGATGGGGACATGGGACATGGGATGGGCACATGGTCCCATGCTGAAGCAGGGGACCCAACTGGGACCAGTTTGGGGTCCCCAGTGTGGAGGGACAGAGTGGCCACCATTCCATGGGGCTGGAGCATCCTGTAGGATCCCCATGGTTGTAGGTTCTAGATGCCCCATCCTTGGGGACCATCACCTGGAGTTGACCCCCGTGGGTCCCTCCACCCCAGATCACCCCCCCAGAGCAGATGGGGGGTCAGCACCCATAGGCCACCCCATGGGCACCCACCTGAGCTCGTGGATCACCACGTCTTGGTAGCCCTCTATGTCCTTGTAGACCTCCCTCATCTGAAAGACAAAGAGAAACCATGAGGAGATGTGGGTGTCAGCCCCACCGTGCCCTGAATGTCCCCCCGAGGTGTCCCCGGTGTCACCGGGTCCTCACCTGCTCCTTGAACTCCTTCTCGAAGTCCAGGAAAGCCGGGGAGGATTTATCCGTGAGGTCCTCGGTGAAGTTCCTGTTCTCCACCTTGGCCTTCATCTCCACCGTGGCGTTCACCGTCACCTCTGCGGCAGAAGGAGACCCGCGAGTGACAGACCGTGGTCATGGGACGAGGTTGGTCCCTTCATGGTGTCCCCATTCCTGGATCTGTCCCTCCATGGTGTCCCCATTCCCATGCTGGTCCCCCCATGGTGTCCCCATCCCACCCCTGGTGACCATGGGACGAGGTTGGTTCCTCCACGGTGTCCCCATTCCCCTGCTGGTCCCTCCATGGTGTCCCCATTCCCATGTTGGTCCCTCCATGGTGTCCCCATTGCCATGTTCATCCCTCCATGGTGTCCCCATCCCATCCCTGGTGAACATGGCCATGGGACGAGGTTGGTTCCTCCATGGTGTCCCCATTCCCCTGCTGGTCCCTCCATGGTGTCCCCATCCCACCCCTGGTGATCATGACCATGGGACAAGGTTGGTCCCTCCATGGTGTCCCCATTCCCATGCTGGTCCCTCCATGGTGTCCCCATTCCCATGCTGGTCCCTCCATGTTGTCCCCATTCCCATGCTGGTCCCTCCATGGTCTCCCATCCCAACTCTGGTGACCATGGGGCGATGTTGGTTCCTCCATGGTGTTCCCATTCCCATGTCAGCCCCTCCATGGTGTCCCCATCCCACCCCTGGTGACCATGGGACAAGGTTGGTCCCTCCATGTTGTCCCCATTCCCCTGCTGGTCCCTCCACGGTGTCCCCATTCCCCTGCTGGTCCCTCCATGGTGTCCCCATTCCCATGTTCATCCCTCCATGTTGTCCCCATTCCCATGTCAGCCCCTCCATGGTGTCCCCATTCCCATGTTGGTCCCTCCATGGTGTCCCCATTCCCCTGCTGGTCCCTCCATGTTGTCCCCATCCCATGTTCATCCCTCCATGTTGTCCCCATTCCCCTGCTGGTCCCTCCATGGTGTCCCCATTCCCATGTTGGTCCCTCCATGGTCTCCCCATTCCCCTGCTGGTCCCTCCATGGTGTCCCCATTCCCATGTCAGCCCCTCCACGGTGTCCCCATTCCCCTGCTGGTCCCTCCATGGTCTCCCCATTCCCCTGCTGGTCCCTCCATGGTGTCCCCATTCTCATGTTGGTCCCTCCATGGTGTCCCCATTCCCATGTTGGTCCCTCCATGGTGTCCCCATGGTCCCTCTGAGGTGCCCTCAGCCCAATTCATGGTTGGTGGCCCCAAGGCAGCCCCGGCGCATTGTCCCACACTTGTGGTTGTCCCCACCTTCTTGCACCTCCACGATCTCCCTGAAGAACTGGCACTCGTTCCCCTGGAAGTTCGGGGGGCACTGGCAAAGGCCGTCGACCCAGGTCCCCCCGTTTTGGCAGACGACCAACTCACAGTAGGTGCCGTAGAACCCGCCGGGACACACGCACTTGACCCCGTTCCACGTGGCCCCGTTCTGGCATTGACCTGGAAGAGGAACCACGGGACGTGGGTGGAACCTCCGGGGGTGCGAAGACACCCGGAGAACGTTGGGGGGACGGTGGGAGGTCGGGGAGTGGGGACGTGGCCGGTGGTGCCACCAGCGAGGGGGAAGACTCACCTGCGTTGGTGGTGGTTGGTATGGTGGTGGTGGTTGTGGTGGTGGGGGGGGGGGTGGTGGTGGTTGTGGTGGTGGTGGTGGTTGTGGTGGGAGTGGTGGTGGTTGTGGTGGTTGTGGTGGTGGTGGTGGGAGTGGTGGTGGTTGTGGTGGGAGTGGTGGTTGTGGTGGTTGTGGTGGTTGTGGTGGGAGTGGTGGTGGTTGTAGGGACAGTGGTGGGGGTGGTGGTGGTTGTGGTGGGGGTAGTTGTAGTTGTAGTTGTAGGGACAGTGGTGGTGGTTGTGGTGGGGGTTGTGGTTGGGGTGGTTGTAGTTGTAGTTGTAGGGACAGTGGTGGGGGTGGGCGTGGTTGTGGTGGGGACAGTGGTTGGGGCGGTTGTAGTTGTAGGGACAGTGGTGGGGACACTAGTGGGAGTGGTTGTAGTTGTAGGGACGGTGGTGGGAGTGGTGGTGGTTGTGGTGGGGACAGTAGTTGGGGGGGTTACGGTTGTAGGGACAGTGGTGGGGACAGTGGTTGGGGCGGTTGTAGTTGTAGGGACAGTTGTGGGGACAGTGGTTGGGGCGGTTGTAGTTGTAGGGACAGTTGTGGGGACAGTGGTTGGGGTGGTTGTAGTTGTAGGGACAGTTGTGGGGACAGTGGTGGGAGGGGTTGTAGTTGTAGGGGGGGTGGTAGTTGTAGGGATGGGGACGGTGGTGGAAACAGTAGGAGGAAGAATGGTGGGGGTGGTCGTAGGGTACAGGACAGTGGGTACAGACGTGGAGGTGACAGCGGTGGAGGTGACAGCGGTGGAGGTGACAGCGGTGGAGGTGGCTCCAGTGGTGGCTCCAGTTGTGGAAGATGGTCCTGAAGTGCTGGTGATGGCCGTGGAGGTGACCTCAGTGGAGGGGACAGTGGTGGACGTCACTTGGCTGGTGGTGGGTGCTGTAGAGGACACTTGGGTGGTGGGTGCTCTGGAGGACAATTGGGTGCTGGTGGGTTCTGTGGAGGTCAGTTGGGTGCTGGTGGGTTCTGTGGAGGTCACTTGGGTGCTGGTGGGTTCTGTGGAGGTCAGATGGGTGCTGGTGGGTTCTGTGGAGGTCACTTGGGTGCTGGTGGGTTCTGTGGAGGTCAGATGGGTGCTGGTGGGTGCTGTGAAGGTCTTTTGGGTGGTGGTGGGTGCCATGGAGGTCAATTGGGTGGTGGGTTCTGTGGAGGTCAGTTGGGTGGTGGGTGCTGTGGAGGTCAGTTGGGTGGTGGTGGGTTCTGTGGAGGTCCCTTGGGTGCTGGTGGGTTCTGTGGAGGTCAGTTGGGTGGTGGTGGGTTCTGTGGAGGTCCCTTGGGTGCTGGTGGGTGCTGTGGAGGTCAGTTGGGTGGTGGTGGGTTCTGTGGAGGTCAGTTGGGTGGTGGTGGGTTCTGTGGAGGTCCCTTGGGTGCTGGTGGGCGGTGTGGAGGTCAGTTGGGTGGTGGTGGGTTGTGTGGAGGTCGCTTGGGTGCTGGTGGGATCTGTGGAGGTCCCTTGGGTGCTGGTGGGTGCTGTGGAGGTCAGTTGGGTGGTGGTGAGTTCTGTGGAGGTCAGTTGGGTGCTGGTGGGTTCTGTGGAGGTCAGTTGGGTGGTGGTGGGTGCTGTGGAGGTCAGTTGGGTGCTGGTGGGTGCTGTGGAGGTCCCTTGGGTGCTGGTGGGTGCTGTGGAGGTCAGTTGGGTGCTGGTGGGTTCTGTGGGGGTCACTTGGGTGGTGGTGGGTTCTGTGGAGGTCAGTTGGGTGCTGGTGGGTTCTGTGGAGGTCAGTTGGGTGCTGGTGGGTGCTGTGGAGGTCTCTTCTATGGCAGTGGTGGGTACCAACATGGAGGTGACCTCAGTGGAGGGGACAAGAGTGGAGGTGGCTCCAGTGGTGGTGAAGGTCGTGGAAGAGGGTCCTATGGTGGTGGTGGCTTCTGTGGAGGTGACCTCAGTGGAGGTGACAATGGTGGAGGTCACTTGACTGGTGGTGGGTGCTGTGGATGTCAGTTGGGTGCTGGTGGGTGCTGTTGAGGTCTTTTCTGTGGAAGTGGTGGGTGCTGCTGTGGTGGTGACCTCAATGGAGGGGACAGCGGTGGAGGTGACAGCAGTGGAGGTGGCTCCAGTGCTGGTGAACGGGGTGGAGGACAGTTCTGAGGTGATGGGGAAAGAGCTTGAGCTGACACCAGAGGAGGTGACAGCGGTGGAGGTCTCTTGAGTGGTTGGGTTTATGGAGGTCAGTTGTGTACTGGTTGGTTCTGTGTAGGTCACTTGGGTGCTGGTGGGTGCTGTGGAGGTCAGTTGGGTGGTGGTGGGTTCTGTGGAGGTCCCTTGGGTGCTGGTGGGCGGTGTGGAGGTCAGTTGGGTGGTGGTGGGTTCTGTGGAGGTCAGTTGGGTGCTGGTGGGTGCTGTGGAGGTCAGTTGGGTGCTGGTGGGTGCTGTGGAGGTCACTTGGGTGCTGGTGGGTGCTGTGGAGGTCAGTTGGGTGCTGGTGGGTGCTGTGGAGGTCACTTGGGTGCTGGTGGGTTCTGTGGAGGTCAGTTGGGTGCTGGTGGGTTCTGTGGAGGTCAGTTGGGTGCTGGTGGGTTCTGTGGAGGTCAGTTGGGTGCTGGTGGGTGCTGTGGAGGTCACTTGGGTGGTGGTGGGTTCTGTGGAGGTCAGTTCGGTGCTGGTGGGTGCTGTTGACGTCTCTTCTGAGGAAGTGGTGGGTGCTGCTGTGGTTGTGGCCTCAGGGGAGGTGACAGTGGTGGAGGTGGCTCCCATAGTGGAGAAGGGTCCTGAGGTGGTGGTGGCTTCGGTGGACGTGACCTCAGTAGATGTGACTGATGAAGTGGTGGCCCCGGTGGTGGAGAAGGTTGTGGACAAGAGTCCTGAGGTGGTCAAAGCTTCTGTGGTGGTGACCTCAGTGGAGGTGACAATGGTGGACGTCAGTTGGGTGGTGGGTGCTGTGGAGATCATTTGGGTGCTGGTGGGTGCTGTGGATGTGACCTCAGTGGAGGTGACAGCAGTAGATGTGGCTCCAGTGGAGGAGAAGGTGGTGGAGGATGCTCCTATGGTGGTGGTGGCTTCTGTGGAGGTGACTTCAGTGGAGGTGACAATGGTGGAGGTCACTTGACTGGTGGTGGGTGCTGTGGAGGACACTTGGGTGGTGGGTGCTGTGGAGATCAGTTGGGTGCTGGTGGGTGCTGTGGAGGTCAGTTGGGTGCTGGTGGGTGCTGTAGAGGACACTTGGGTGCTGGTGGGTTCTGTGGAGGTTACTTGGGTGCTGGTGGGATCTGTGGAGGTCAGATGGGTGCTGGTGGGTGCTGTGAAGGTCTTTTGGGTGGTGGTGGGTGCCATGGAGGTCAATTGGGTGGTGGGTTCTGTGGAGGTCACTTGGGTGGTGGGTTCTGTGGAGGTCAGTTGGGTGGTGGTGGGTTCTGTGGAGGTCAGTTGGGTGCTGGTGGGTGCTGTGGAGGTCAGTTGGGTGCTGGTGGGTTCTGTGGGGGTCACTTGGGTGGTGGTGGGTTCTGTGGAAGTCAGCTGGGTGCTGGTGGGTGCTGTGGAGGTCTCTTCTATGGCAGTGGTGGGTACCAAAATGGAGGTGACCTCAGTGGAGGGAACAAGAGTGGAGGTGGCTCCAGTGGTGGTGAAGGTCGTGGAAGAGGGTCCTATGGTGGTGGTGGCTTCTGTGGAGGTGACCTCAGTGGAGGAGACAATGGTGGAGGTCACTTGACTGGTGGTGGGTGCTGTGGATGTCAGTTGGGTGCTGGTGGGTGCTGTTGAGGTCTTTTCTGTGGAAGTGGTGGGTGCTGCTGTGGTGGTGACCTCAATGGAGGGGACAGCGGTGGAGGTGACAGCAGTGGAGGTGACAGCAGTGGAGGTGGCTCCAGTGCTGGTGAACGGGGTGGAGGACAGTTCTGAGGTGGTGGGGAAAGAGCTTGAGCTGACACCAGAGGAGGTGACAGCGGTGGAGGTCTCTTGAGTGGTTGGGTTTATGGAGGTCAGTTGTGTACTGGTTGGTTCTGTGTAGGTCACTTGGGTGCTGGTGGGTGCTGTGGAGGTCACTTGGGTGCTGGTGGGTGCTGTGGAGGTCAGGTGGGTGCTGGTGGGTGCTGTGGAGGTCACTTGGGTGCTGGTGGGTGCTGTGGAGGTCAGTTGGATGCTGGTGGGTTCTGTGGAGGTCCCTTGGGTG
This sequence comes from Streptopelia decaocto, assembly GCF_964273445.1. Taxonomy (NCBI): domain Eukaryota; kingdom Metazoa; phylum Chordata; class Aves; order Columbiformes; family Columbidae; genus Streptopelia; species Streptopelia decaocto. The sequence continues at coordinate 24,681 of NW_028116527.1, read as the reverse complement.
CTGGTGGGCGGTGTGGAGGTCAGTTGGGTGGTGGTGGGTTCTGTGGAGGTCACTTGGGTGCTGGTGGGTTCTGTGGAGGTCAGTTGGGTGGTGGTGGGTTCTGTGGAGGTCACTTGGGTGCTGGTGGGTGCTGTGGAGGTCACTTGGGTGCTGGTGGGTTCTGTGGAGGTCACTTGGGTGCTGGTGGGTTCTGTGGAGGTCAGTTGGGTGGTGGTGGGTTCTGTGGAGGTCACTTGGGTGGTGGTGGGTGCTGTTGACGTCTCTTCTGAGGAAGTGGTGGGTGCTGCTGTGGTTGTGGCCTCAGGGGAGGTGACAGTGGTGGAGGTGGCTCCCATAGTGGAGAAGGGTCCTGAGGTGGTGGTGGCTTCGGTGGACGTGACCTCAGTAGATGTGACTGATGAAGTGGTGGCCCCGGTGGTGGAGAAGGTTGTGGACAAGAGTCCTGAGGTGGTCAAAGCTTCTGTGGTGGTGACCTCAGTGGAGGTGACAATGGTGGACGTCAGTTGGGTGGTGGGTGCTGTGGAGATCATTTGGGTGCTGGTGGGTGCTGTGGATGTGACCTCAGTGGAGGTGACAGCAGTAGATGTGGCTCCAGTGGAGGAGAAGGTGGTGGAGGATGCTCCTATGGTGGTGGTGGCTTCTGTGGAGGTGACTTCAGTGGAGGTGACAATGGTGGAGGTCACTTGACTGGTGGTGGGTGCTGTGGAGGACACATGGGTGGTGGGTGCTGTGGAGGTCAGTTGGGTGCTGGTGGGTGCTGTGGAGGTCAGTTGGGTGCTGGTGGGTTCTGTGGAGGTCACTTGGGTGCTGGTGGGTTCTGTGGAGGTCACTTGGGTGGTGGGTGCAGTGGAGGTCAGTTCGGTGCTGGTGGGTGCTGAGAAGGTCTCTTGGGTGGTGGTGGGTGCCATGGAGGTCAATTGGGTGGTGGGTTCTGTGGAGGTCCCTTGGGTGCTGCTGGGTTCTGTGGAGGTCATTTGGGTGCTGGTGGGTTCTGTGGACGTCATTTGGGTGCTGGTGGGTGCTGTGGAGGTCACTTGGGTGGTGGTGGGTGCTGTGGAGGTCACTTCGGTGGTGGTGGGTTCTGTGGAGGTCACTTGGATGGTGGTGGGTTCTGTGGAGGTCCCTTGGGTGGTGGTGGGTGCTGTGGAGGTCCCTTGGGTGGTGGTGGGTGCTGCTGATGTCTCTTCTGTGGCAGTGGTGGGTGCTGCTGTGGTTGTGGCCTCAGGGGAGGTGACAGTGGTGGAGGTGGCTCCCATAGTGGAGAAGGGTCCTGAGGTGGTGGTGGCTTCGGTGGACGTGACCTCAGTAGATGTGACTGATGAAGTGGTGGCCCCGGTGGTGGAGAAGGTTGTGGACAAGAGTCCTGAGGTGGTCAAAGCTTCTGTGGTGGTGACCTCAGTGGAGGTGACAATGGTGGAGGTCAGTTGGGTGGTGGGTGCTGTGGAGATCATTTGGGTGCTGGTGGGTGCTGTGGATGTGACCTCAGTGGAGGTGACAGCAGTAGATGTGGCTCCAGTGGAGGAGAAGGTGGTGGAGGATGGTCCTATGGTGGTGGTGGCTTCTGTGGAGATGACCTCAGTGGAGGTGACAATGGTGGAGGTCACTTGACTGGTGGTGGGTGCTGTGGAGGACACTTGGGTGGTGGGTGCTGTGGAGATCAGTTGGGTGCTCATGGGTTCTGTGGAGGTCAGTTGGGTGCTGGTGGGTGCAGTGGAGGTCAGTTGGGTGGTGGTGGGTGCTGTGAAGGTCTCTTGGGTGGTGGTGGGTGCCATGGAGGTCAATTGGGTGCTGGTGGGTTCTGTGGAGGTCAGTTGGGTGCTGGTGGGTTCTGTGGAGGTCAGTTGGGTGCTGGTGGGTTCTGTGGAGGTCAGTTCGGTGCTGGTGGGTGCTGTTGACGTCTCTTCTGTGGAAGTGGTAGGTGCTGCTGTGGTTGTGGCCTCAGGGGAGGTGACAGTGGTGGAGGTGGCTCCCATAGTGGAGAAGGGTCCTGAGGTGGTGGTGGCTTCGGTGGACGTGACCTCAGTAGATGTGACTGATGCAGTGGTGGCTCCGGTGGTGGAGAAGGTTGTGGACAAGAGTCCTGAGGTGGTCAAAGCTTCTGTGGCGGTGACCTCAGTGGAGGTGACAGCAGTGGAGGTGGCTCCAGTGGGGGTGAACAAGGTGGAGGACAGTTCTGAGGTGGTGGGAACAGAGGTCGAGGTGATGCCAGAGGAGGTGACAGCGGTGGAGGTCTCTTGAGTGGTGGGTTCTGTGGAGGTCTCTTGAATGGTGGTGGGTTCTGAGGGGGTCAGTTGCGTGCTGGTGGGTTCTGTGGAGGTCACTTGGGTGCTGGTGGGCTCTGTGGAGGTCAGTTGGGTGGTGGTGGGTGCTGTGGAGGTCTCTTCTATGTCAGTGGTGGGTACCAACATGGAGGTGACCTCAGTGGAGGTGACAGTGGAGAAGGTCGTGGAGGTTGGTCCTATGGTGGTCAAGGCTTCTATGGAGGTGACCTCAGTGGAGGGGACAATGGTGGAGGTCACTTGACTGGTGGTGGGCGCTGTGGAGATCATTTGGGTGCTGGTGGCTTCTGTGGATGTGACCTCAGTGGAGGTGACAGCGGTGGAGGTCTCTTGAGTGGTGGGTTCTGTGGAGGTCAGTTGGATGCTGGTGGGTTCTGTGGAGGTCAGTTGGGTGCTGGTGGGTTCTGTGGAGGTCAGTTGGGTGCTGGTGGGTGCTGTGGAGGTCAGTTGGGTGCTGGTGGGTGCTATGGAGGTCTCCTCTGTGTCAGTGGTTGGTACCAACATGGAGGTGACCTCAGTGGATGGAACAATGGTGGAGGTGGCTCCAGTGGTGGAGGAGGGTCCTGATGTGGTGGCTTCTGTGGAGGTGACCTCAGTGGAGCTGACAACGGTGGAGGTCAGTTGGGTGGTGGGTTCTGTGTAGGTCAGTTGGGTGCTGGTGGGTGCTGTTGACGTCTCTTCTATTGCAGTGGTGGGTACCAACGTGGAGGTGACCTCAGTGGATGTGACAGTGGAGAAGGTCGTGGAGGTTGGTCCTATGGTGGTCAAGGCTTCTATGGAGGTGACCTCAGTGGAGGGGACAATGGTGGAGGTCACTTGACTGGTGGTGGGCGCTGTGGAGATCATTTGGGTGCTGGTGGCTTCTGTGGGTGTGACCTCAGTGGAGGTGACAGCGGTGGAGGTCTCTTGAGTGGTGGGTTCTGTGGAGGTCAGTTGGGTGCTGGTGGGTGCTGTGGAGGTCTCCTCTGTGTCAGTGGTTGGTACCAACATGGAGGTGACCTCAGTGGATGGAACAATGGTGGAGGTGGCTCCAGTGGTGGAGGAGGGTCCTGATGTGGTGGCTTCTGTGGAGGTGACCTCAGTGGAGCTGACAACGGTGGAGGTCAGTTGGGTGCTGGTGGGTGCTGTGGAGGTCAGTTGGGTGCTGGTGGGTGCTGTTGACGTCTCTTCTATGGCAGTGGTGGGTACCAACGTGGAGGTGACCTCAGTGGAGGTGACAGTGGAGAAGGTCGTGGAGGTTGGTCCTATGGTGGTCAAGGCTTCTATGGAGGTGACCTCAGTGGAGGGGACAATGGTGGAGGTCACTTGACTGGTGGTGGGCGCTGTGGAGATCATTTGGGTGCTGGTGGCTTCTGTGGATGTGACCTCAGTGGAGGTGACAGCGGTGGTGGTCTCTTGAGTGGTGGGTTCTGTGGAGGTCAGTTGGATGCTGGTGGGTTCTGTGGAGGTCAGTTGGGTGCTGGTGGGTGCTATGGAGGTCACTTGGGTGCTGGTGGGTTCTGTGGAGGTCAGTTGGGTGCTGGTGGGTGCTATGGAGGTCTCCTCTGTGTCAGTGGTTGGTACCAACATGGAGGTGACCTCAGTGGATGGAACAATGGTGGAGGTGGCTCCAGTGGTGGAGGAGGGTCCTGATGTGGTGGCTTCTGTGGAGGTGACCTCAGTGGAGCTGACAACGGTGGAGGTCAGTTGGGTGCTGGTGGGTTCTGTGGAGGTCAGTTGGGTGCTGGTGGGTGCTGTTGACATCTTTTCTATGGCAGTTGTGGGTACCAACGTGGAGGTGACCTCAGTGGATGTGACAGTGGAGAAGGTCGTGGAGGATGGTCCTATGGTTGTCAAGGCTTCTGTGGAGGTGACGTCAGTGGAGGGGACAATGGTGGAGGTCACTTGAATGGTGGTGGGCGCTGAGGAGATCATTTGGGTGCTGGTGGGTGCTGTGGATGTGACCTCAGTGGAGGTGGCAGCAGTAGATGTGGCTCCAGTGGAGGAGAAGGTGGTGGAGGATGGTCCTATGGTGGTGGTGGCTTCTGTGGAGGTGACATCAGTGGAGGTGACAATGTTGGAGGTCTCTTGACTGGTGGTTGGTGCTGTGGAGAACACTTGGGTGCTGGTGGGTGCTGTGGAGATCAGTTGGGTGCTGGTAGGTGCTGTGGATGTGACCTCAGTGGAGGTGACAGCGGTGGAGGTCTCTTGAGTGGTGGGTTCTGTGGAGGTCAGTTGGGTGCTGGTGGGTTCTGTGGAGATCACTTGGGTGCTGGTGGGCTCTGTGGAGGTCAGTTGGGTGCTGGTGGGTGCTGTGGAGGTCTCCTCTGTGTCGGTGGTTGGTACCAACATGGAGGTGACCTCAGTGGATGGAACAATGGTGGAGGTGGCTCCTGTGGTGGAGGAGGGTCCTAAGGTGGTGGCTTCTGTGGATGGGACCTCAGTGGAGGTGACAATGGTGGAGGTCAGTTGGGTGCTGGTGGGTGCTGTGGAGGTCAGTTGGGTGGTGAATCCAGCAGTGGAGACTTGGGTGGTAGGTTCTGTGGAGGTCAGTTGGCTGGTGGTCAATTCTGTGGTCTCCTGGGTGCTGGTGGGTGCTGTGGAGGTCAGTTGGGTGCTGGTGGGTGCTGTGGAGGTCTCTTCTGTGGCAGAGGTGGGTACGGCTGTGGTGGTGACCTCAGTGGAGGGGACAGCAGTGGAGGTCACTTGAGTGGTCGTGGGTGCTGTGGAGATCATTTGGGTGGTGGTGGGTGCTGTGGAGGTCAGTTGGGTGCTGGTGGCTTCTGTGGATGTGACCTCAGTGGAGGTGGCAGCAGTAGATGTGGCTCCAGTGGAGGAGAAGGTGGTGGAGAATGGACCTATGGTGGTGGTGGCTTCTGTGGAGGTGACCTCAGTGGAAGTGACAATGATAGAGGTCACTTGACTGGTGGTTGCTGCTGTGGAGGACACTTGGGTGGTGGGTTCTGAGGAGGTCCCTTGGGTGCTGGTGGGTGCTGTGGAGGTCAGTTGGGTGCTGGTGGGTGCTGTGGAGGTCTCTTCTATGGCAGTGGTGGGTACCAACATGGAGGTGACCTCAGTGGAGGGGACAGTGGAGAAGGTCATGGAGGATGGTCCTATGGTGGTGGTGGCTTCTGTGGAGGTGACATCAGTGGAGGGGACAATGGTGGAGGTCACTTCACTGGTGCTGGGTGCTGTAGAGGACACTTGGGTGGTGGGTGCTGTGGAGATCAGTTGGGTGCTGGTGGGTGCTGTGGGCGTGACCTCAGTGGAGGTGACAGCGGTGGAGATCTCTTGAGTGGTGGGTTCTGTGGAGGTCAGTTGGGTGCTGGTGGGTTCTGTGGAGGTCAGTTGGGTGCTGGTGGGTTCTGTGGAGGTCAGTTGGGTGCTGGTGGGTGCTATGGAGGTCTCCTCTGTGTCGGTGGTTGGTACCAACATGGAGGTGACCTCAGTGGATGGAACAATGGTGGAGGTGGCTCCAGTGGTGAAGGAGGGTCCTAAGGTGGTGGCTTCTGTGGATGGGACCTCAGTGGAGATGACAATGGTGGAGGTCAGTTGGGTGGTGGCTGCTGTGGAGCTCACTTGGGTGCTGGTGGGTGCTGTGGAGGTCTCTTCTGTGAAAGTTGGGGATACGGACATGGAGGTGACCTCAGTGGAGGTGACAATGGTGGAGGTGGCTCCAGGGGAGGAGAAGGTTGTGGTGGATGGTCCTATAGTGGTGGTGGCTTCTGTGGAGGTGACATCAGTGGAGGGGACAATGGTGGAGGTCACTTCACTGGTGGTGGGTGCTGTGGAGATCAGTTGGGTGCTGGTGGCTTCTGTGGATGGGACCTCACTGGAGGTGACATCGGTGGAGGTGGCTCCAGTGGTGGTGAAGGTCGTGGAAGAGGGTCCTATGGTGGTGGTGGCTTCTGTGGAGGTGACATCAATGGAGGTGACAATGGTGGAGGTCAGTTGACTGGTGGTGGGTGCTGTGGAGGACACTTGGGTGGTGGGTGCTGTGGAGGTCAGTTGGGTGCTGGTAGGTTCTGTGGAAGTAACTTGAGTGGCTTCTGTGGATGGGACCTCAGTGGAGGTGGCAGCAGTAGATGTGGCTCCAGTGGTGGTGAAGGTCGTGGAAGAGGGTCCTATGGTGGTGGTGGCTTCTGTGGAGGTGACAATGGTGGAGGTCACTTGACTGGTGGTGGGTGCTGTGGAGGTCATTTGGATGGTGGTGGGTGCTGTGGAGATCTCTTCTATGGCAGTGGTGGATACCAACATGGAGGTGACCTCAGTGGAGGGGATAGTGGAGAAGTTCGTAGAGGACGGTCCTATGGTGGTGGTGGCTTCGGTGGACGTGATCTCAGTAGATGTGACTGATGAAGTGGTGGCTCCGGTGGTGGAGAAAGTTGTGGACGAGAGTCCTGATATGGTCAAGGCCTCTGTGGAGATGGCCTCAGTGGAGGGGACAGCAGTGGAGGTCACTTGAGTGGTCGTGGGTGCTGTGGAGATCATTTGGGTGCTGGTGGCTTCTGTGGATATGACCTCAGTGGAAGTGACAATGCTGGAGGTCACTTGACTGGTGGTTGGTGCTGTGGAGGACACTTGGGTGGTGGGTGCTGTGGAGAACACTTGAGTGCCGGTGGGTTCTGTGGAGGTCAGTTGGGTGGTGGTGGGTTCTGTGGAGGTCTCTTCTGTGGCAGTGGTGGGTACCAACATGGAGCTGACCTCAGTGGAGGGGACAATGGTGGAGGTCAGTTGGGTGCTGGTGGGATCTGTGGAGGTCAGTTGGGTGCTGGTGGCTTCTGTGGATGTGACCTCAGTGGAGGTGACAGCAGTAGATGTAGCTCCAGTGGAGGAGAAGGTCGTGGAGGATGGTCCTATGGTGGTGGTGGCTTCTGTGGATGGGACCTCAGTGGAGGTGACAATGGTGGAGGTCAGTTGGCTGGTGGTTGGTGCTGTCGAGGTCAGTTGGGTGCTGGTGGGTGCTGTTGACGTCTCTTCTATGGCAGCGGTGGGTACCAACATGGAGGTGACCTCAGTGGAGGGGACAGTGGAGAAGGTCATAGAGGACGGTCCTATGGTGGTGGTGGCTTCTGTGGAGGTGACCTCAGTGGAGGTGACAATGGTGGAGGTCAGTTGGGTGCTGGTGGGTGCTGTGGAGGTCTCTTCTGTGGAAGTTGTGGGTACCAACGTGGCGGTGACCTCAGTGGAGGGGACAGTGAAGAAGGTCGTGGAGGATGGTCCTATGGTTGTCAAGGCTTCTATGGAGGTGACCTCAGTGGAGGGGACAATGGTGGAGGTCACTTGAATGGTGATGGGCGCTGAGGAGATCATTTGGGTGCTGGTGGGTGCTGTGGATGTGACCTCAGTGGAGGTGACAGCAGTAGAGGTGTCTCCAGGGGAGGAGAAGGTTGTGGTGGATGGTCCTATAGTGGTGGCGGCTTCTGTGGAGGTGACATCAGTGGAGGTGACAATGGTGGAGGTCACTTCACTGGTGGTGGGTGTTGTGGAGATCAGTTGGGTGCTGGTGGCTTCTGCGGATGGGACCTCACTGGAGGTGACATCGGTGGAGGTGGCTCCAGTGGTGGTGAAGGTCGTGGAAGAGGGTCCTATGGTGGTGGTGGCTTCTGTGGAGGTGACATCAATGGAGGTGACAATGGTGGAGGTCAGTTGACTGGTGGTGGGTGCTGTGGAGGACACTTGGGTGGTGGGTGCTGTGGAGGTCTGTTGGGTGCTGGTAGGTTCTGTGGAAGTAACTTGAGTGGCTTCTGTGGATGGGACCTCAGTGGAGGTGACAGCAGTAGATGTGGCTCCAGTGGAGGAGAAGGTGGTGGAAGGTGGTTCTACGCTGGTGGTGGCTTCTCTGGAGGTGACATCACTGGAGGTGACAGTGGTAGATATCACTTCACTGGTCGTGGGTGCTGTAGAGGACACTTGGGTGGTGGGTGCTGTGGAGATCAGTTGGGTGCTGGTGGGTGCTGTGGATGTGACCTCAGTGGAGGTGACATCAGTGGGGGTGGCTCCAGTGGTGGTGAAGGTTGTGGAGGAGGGTCGTGAGATGGTGGGGACAGAGGTGGAGGTGACGCCAGAGGAGGTGACAGCGGTGAAGGTCTCTTGGGTGCTGGTGGGTTCTGTGGAGGTCAGTTGGGTGCTGGTGGGTGCTGTGGAGGTCAGTTGGGTGCTGGTGGGTGCTGTGGAGGTCTCCTCTGTGTCAGTGGTTGGTACCAACATGGAGGTGACCTCAGTGGATGGAACCATGGTGGAGGTGGCTCCAGTGGTGTAGGAGGGTCCTAAGGTGGTGGCTTCTGTGGAGGTGACCTCAGTGGAGGTGACAATGGTGGAGGTCAGTTGGGTGGTGGGTGCTGTGGAGGTCATTTGGATGGTGGTGGGTGCTGTGGAGGTCTCTTCTATGGCAGTGGTGGGTACCAACATGGAGGTGACCTCAGTGGAGGGGACAGTGGAGAAGGTCATAGAGGACGGTCCTATGGTGGTGGTGGCTTCTGTGGAGGTGACCTCAGTGGAGCTGACAATGGTGGAGGTCAGTTGGGTGGTGGGTGCTGTGGAGGTCAGTTGGGTGCTGGTGGCTTCTGTGGATGGGACCTCAGTGGAGGTGACAGCAGTAGATGTAGCTCCAGTGGAGGAGAAGGTGGTGGGGGATGGTCCTATGGTGGTGGTGGATTCTGTGGAGGTGACCTCAGTGGAGGTGACAATGGTGGAGGTCACTTGACTGGTGGTGGGTGCTGTGGAGATCGATTGGGTGCTGGTGGGTGCTGTTGAGGTCTCTTCTGTGGAAGTGGTGGGTGCTGCTGTGGTTGTGGCCTCAGTGGAGGTGGCAATGGTGGAGGTCACTTCACTGGTGGTGGGTGCTGTGGAGGACAGTTGGGTGGTGGTCAATGCTGTGGGGCTCAGTTGGGTGCTGCTGGGTTCTGTGGAGGTGACTTGGGTGGTGTGTTCTGTGGAGGTTACTTGGATGCTGGTGGGTGCTGTGGAGCTCAGTTGGGTGGTGGCTTCTGTGGAGGTCAGTTGGGTGCTGGTGGGTTCTGTGGAGGTCAGTTGGGTGGTAGGTTCTGTGGAGGTCACTTGGCTGATGGTCAATGCTGTGGTCTCCTGGGTGCTGGTGGGTTCTGTGGAGGTCAGTTGGGTGCTGGTGGGTTCTGTGGAGGTCAGTTGGGTGCTGGTGGCTTCTGTGGATGGGACCTCAGTGGAGGTGACAGCAGTAGAGGTGGCTCCAGTGGTAGAGAAGGCTGTAGAGGACAGTCCTGAGGTGGTGGGGACAGAGGTGGAGGTGACCTCAGTGGAAGGGACATCAGTGGATGTCACTTGGGTGGTGGGTTCTGTGGAGGACAGTTGGGTGCTGGTGGGTGCTGTGGAGGTCATTTGGGTGCTGGTGGGTGCTATGGAAGTCTCTTCTATGGCAGTGGTGGGTACCAACATGGAGGTGACCTCAGTGAAGGGGACAGTGGTGAAGGTGACAGATGAAGAGGTGGTTCCAGTGGTGGAGAACGCTGTCGAAGAGGGCCCAGAGGTGGCGGGGACTATGGTGGAGGTGACCTCAGTGGAGGTGGCAGCAGTAGACGTGGCTGCAGTGATGGAAAACGCTGTAGAGGACAGTCCTGACATCGTGGTGGCTTCTGTGGAGGTGACCTGGGTGGAGGTGACATCACTGGAGGTCAGTTGGGTGCTGGTGGCTTCTGTGAAGGTCAGTTGGGTGGTGGTGGGTGCTGTGGAGGACAGTTTGGTGCTGGTGGGTGCCATGGAGCTCTGTTGGGTGCTGGTGGGTGCTGTGGAGGCCAGTTGGGTGCTGGTGGGTTCTGTGGAGGTCACTTGGCTGGTGGTCAATGCTGTGGTCTCCTGGGTGCTGGTGGGTGCTGTAGAGGTCAGTTGGGTGCTGGTGGGTTCTGTGGAGGTCCCTTGGGTGCTGGTGGGTTCTGTGGAGGTCAGTTGGGTGCTGATGGGTTCTGTAGAGGTCAGTTGGGTGCTGATGGGTTCTGTGGAGGTCCCTTGGGTGCTGGTGGGTTCTGTGGAGATCACTTGGGTGCTGGTGGGTTCTGTGGAGGTCAGTTGGGTGCTGGTGGGTTCTGTGGAGGTCCCTTGGCTGGTGGTCAATGCTGTGGTCTCCTGGGTGCTGGTGGGTGCTGTAGAGGTCAGTTGGGTGCTGGTGGGTTCTGTGGAGGTCCCTTGGGTGCTGGTGGGTTCTGTGGAGGTCAGTTGGGTGCTGATGGATTCTGTAGAGGTCACTTGGGTGCTGATGGGTTCTGTGGAGGTCCCTTGGGTGCTGGTGGGTTCTGTGGAGATCACTTGGGTGCTGGTGGGTTCTGTGGAGGTCAGTTGGGTGCTGGTGGGTTCTGTGGAGGTCTGGTGGGTGCTGGTGGGTGCTGTGGAGGTGTCTTCTGTTGAAGTGGTGGGTATGGCTGTGGTTGTGACCTCAGTGGAGGTGACAGTGGTGGAGGTGGCTCCAGTGGTGGAGAAGGTCGCGGACAAGTGACCTGAGCTGGTCAAGGCTTCTATGCTGGTGACCTCAGTGGAGGTGACAGCAGTGGAGGTGGCTCCAGTGGTGGTGAAGGCTGTAGAGGACAGTCCTGAGGTGGTGGGGACAGACGTGGAGGTGACCTCAGTGGAAGGGACATCAGTGGATGTCACTTGGCTGGTGGGTTCTGTGAAGGTCAGTTGGGTGCTGGTGGGTGCCGTGGAGGTCACTTGGGTGGTGGATCCGGCAGAGGGGACTTGTGTGGTAGGTTCTGTGGAGGTCACTTGGCTGGTGGTCAATGCTGTGGTCTCCTGGGTGCTGGTGGGTGCTGTGAAGGTCAGTTGGGTGGTGGGTTCTGTGGAGATCACTTGGGTGCTGGTGGGTTCTTTGGAGGTCAGTTCAGTGCTGGATACAGCAGAGGTGACTTGGGTGGTGGGTTCTGAGGAGGTCAGTTGAGTGCTGGTGGGAGCTGTAGAGGTCAGTTGGGTGCTGGTGGGTTCTGTGGAGGTCAGTTGGGTGCTGATGGGTTCTGTGGAATTCCCTTGGGTGCTGGTGGGTTCTGTGGAGATCACTTGGGTGCTGGTGGGTTCTGTGGAGGTCTGGTGGGTGCTGGTGGGTGCTGTGGAGGTCTCTTCTGTTGAAGTGGTGGGTATGGCTGTGGTTGTGACCTCAGTGGAGGTGACAGTGGTGGAGGTGGCTCCAGTGGTGGTGAAGGCTGTAGAGGACAGTCCTGAGGTGGTGGGGACAGACGTGGAGGTGACCTCAGTGGAAGGGACATCAGTGGATGTCACTTGGCTGGTGGGTTCTGTGGAGGTCAGTTGGGTGCTGGTGGGTGCCGTGGAGGTCACTTGGGTGGTGGATCCGGCAGAGGGGACTTGTGTGGTAGGTTCTGTGGAGGTCACTTGGCTGGTGGTCAATGCTGTGGTCTCCTGGGTGCTGGTGGGTGCTGTGAAGGTCAGTTGGGTGGTGGGTTCTGTGGAGGTCAGTTGGGTGCTGGTGGGTGCTGTGGAGGTCAGTTGGGTGCTGGTGGGTGCTGTGGAGATCACTTGGGTGCTGGTGGGTTCTGTGGAGGTCAGTTCAGTGCTGGATACAGCAGAGGTGACTTGGGTGGTGGGTTCTGAGGAGGTCAGTTGAGTGCTGGTGGGTTCTGTGGAGGTCAGTTGGGTGCTGGTGGGTGCTGTGGAGGTCAGTTGGGTGGTGGTGGGTGCTGTGGAGATCACTTGGGTGCTGGTGGGTGCTGTGGAGGTCAGTTGGGTGCTGGTGGGTTCTGTGGAGATCACTTGGGTGCTGGTGGGTTCTGTGGAGGTCAGTTGGTTGGTGGTGGGTGCTGTGGAGGTCAGTCGGGTGTTGGTGGGTGCTGTGGAGATCACTTGGGTGCTGGTGGGTGCTGTGGAGGTCAGTTGGGTGCTGGTGGGTTCTGTGGAGATCACTTGGGTGCTGGTGGGTTCTGTGGAGGTCAGTTGGGTGGTGGTGGGTGCTGTGGAGATCACTTGGGTGCTGGTGGGTGCTGTGGAGGTCAGTCGGGTGCTGGTGGGTGCTGTGGAGATCACTTGGGTGCTGGTGGGTTCTGTAGAGCTCAGTTCAGTGCTGGATATGGCAGAGGTGACTTGTGTGGTGGGTTCTGTGGAGGTCACTTGGCTGGTGGTCAATGCTGTGGACTCCTGGGTGCTGGTGGGTGCTGTGGAGATGAATTCAGTGCTGGATACAGCAGAGGTGACTTGGGTGGTGGGTTCTGAGGAGGTCAGTTGAGTGCTGGTGGGTTCTGTGGAGGTCAGTTGGGTGCTGGTGGGTTCTGTGGAGGTCAGTTGGGTGCTGGTGGGTTCTGTAGAGGTCAGTTCAGTGCTGGATATGGCAGAGGTGAGTTGGGTAGTGGGTGCTGTGGAGGTCAGTTGGGTGCTGGTGGGTGCTGTGGAGGTCAGTTGCGTGCTGGTGGTCAATGCTGTGGTCTCCTGGGTGCTGGTGGGTTCTGTGGAGGTCAGTTGGGTGCTGGTGGGTTCTGTGGAGGTCACTTGGGTGCTGGTGGGTTCTGTGGAGGTCAGTTGGGTGCTGGTGGGTTCTGTGGAGGTCAGTTGGGTGCTGGTGGGTGCTGTGGAGGTCTCTTCTGTTGAAGTGGTGGGTATGGCTGTGGTTGTGACCTCAGTGGAGGTGACAGTGGTGGAGGTGGCACCAGGGGAGGAGAAGGTCGCGGACAAGTGTCCTGAGGTGGTCAAGGCTTCTATGCTGGTGACCTCAGTGGAGGTGACAGCAGTGGAGGTGGCTCCAGTGGTGGTGAAGGCTGTAGAGGACAGTCCTGAGGTGGTGGGGACAGACGTGGAGGTGACCTCAGTGGAAGGGACTTCAGTGGATGTCACTTGGCTGGTGGGTTCTGTGGAGGTCAGTTGGGTGCTGGTGGGTGCTGTGGGGGTCAGTTGGGTGCTGGTGGGTGCTGTGGAGGTCAGTTGGGTGGTGGATCTGGCAGAGGGGACTTGTGTGGTGGGTTCTGTGGAGGTCACTTGGCTGGTGGTCAATGCTGTGGACTCCTGGGTGCTGGTGGGTGCTGTGGAGATGAATTCAGTGCTGGATACAGCAGAGGTGATTTGGGTGGTGGGTTCTGAGGAGGTCAGTTGAGTGCTGGTGGGTTCTGTGGAGGTCAGTTGGGTGCTGGTGGGTGCTGTGGAGGTCAGTTGGGTGCTGGTGGTCAATGCTGTGGTCTCCTGGGTGCTGGTGGGTTCTGTGGAGGTCAGTTGGGTGCTGGTGGGTTCTGTGGAGGCCAGGTGGGTGCTGGTGGGTTCTGTGGAGGTCAGTTGGGTGGTGGATCCGGCAGAGGGGACTTGTGTGGTAGGTTCTGTGGAGGTCACTTGGCTGGTGGTCAATGCTGTGGTCTCCTGGGTGCTGGTGGGTGCTGTGAAGGTCAGTTGGGTGGTGGGTTCTGTGGAGGTCAGTTGGGTGGTGGGTTCTGTGGAGGTCACTTGGCTGGTGGTCAATGCTGTGGAGATCACTTGGGTGCTGGTGGGTTCTGTGGAGGTCAGTTGGGTGGTGGTGGGTTCTGTGGAGGTCAGTTCGGTGGTGGTGGGTGCTGTGGAGGTCAGTTGGGTGCTGGTGGGTTCTGTAGAGTTCAGTTCAGTGCTGGATACAGCAGAGGTGACTTGGGTGGTGGGTTCTGAGGAGGTCAGTTGAGTGCTGGTGGGTTCTGTGGAGGTCAGTTGGGTGCTGGTGGGTGCTGTGGAGGTCAGTTGGGTGCTGGTGGGTTCTGTGGAGGTCCCTTGGGTGCTGGTGGGTTCTGTGGAGGTCAGTTGGGTGCTGATGGGTTCTGTGGAGGTCAGTTGGGTGCTGATGGGTTCTGTGGAGGTCAGTTGGGTGGTGGTGGGTTCTGTAGAGGTCAGTTCAGTGCTGGATATGGCAGAGGTGACTTGGGTGGTGGGTGCTGTGGAGGTCACTTGGCTGGTGGTCAATGCTGTGGACTCCTGGGTGCTGGTGTGTGCTGTGGAGATGAATTCAGTGCTGGATACAGCAGAGGTGACTTGGGTGGTGGGTTCTGAGGAGGTCAGTTGAGTGCTGGTGGGTTCTGAGGAGGTCAGTTGGGTGCTGGTGGGTGCTGTGGAGGTCAGTTGAGTGCTGGTGGGTGCCATGGAGCTCTGTTGGGTGCTGGTGGGTGCTGTGGAGGTCAGTTGGGTGCTGGTGGGTTCTGTGGAGGTCACTTGGGTGCTGGTGGGTTCTGTGGAGGTCAGTTGGTTGCTGGTGGGTGCTGTGGAGGTCAGTTGGTTGCTGGTGGGTGCTGTGGAGGTCAGTTGGGTGCTGGTGGGTGCTGTGGAGGTCAGTTGGGTGCTGGTGGGTGCTGTGGAGGTCAATTGGGTGCTGGTGGGTTCTATGGAGGTCAGTTGGGTGGTGGTGGGTTCTGTAGAGGTCAGTTCAGTGCTGGATATGGCAGAGGTGACTTGGGTGGTGGGTGCTGTGGAGGTCAGTTGGGTGGTGGATCCGTCAGAGGGGACTTGTGTGGTGGGTTCTGTGGAGGTCACTTGGCTCGTGGTCAATGCTGTGGTCTCCTGGGTGCTGGTGGGTGCTGTGAAGGTCAGTTGGGTGGTGGGTTCTGTGGAGGTCAGTTGGGTGGTGGTGGGTGCTGTGGAGGTCAGTTGGGTGCTGGTGGGTTCTGTAGAGGTCAGTTCAGTGCTGGATATGGCAGAGGTGACTTGGGTGGTGGGTGCTGTGGAGGTCAGTTGGGTGGTGGTCAATGCTGTGGACTCCTGGGTGCTGGTGGGTGCTGTGGAGATGAATTCAGTGCTGGATACAGCAGAGGTGACTTGGGTGGTGGGTTCTGAGGAGGTCAGTTGAGTGCTGGTGGGTTCTGAGGAGGTCAGTTGGGTGCTGGTGGGTGCTGTGGAGGTCAGTTGGGTGGTGGTGGGTGCTGTGGAGGTCAGTTGGGTGCTGGTGGGTTCTGTGGAGGTCACTTGGGTGCTGGTGGGTTCTGTAGAGGTCAGTTCAGTGCTGGATATGGCAGAGGTGACTTGGGTAGTGGGTGCTGTGGAGGTCGGTTGGGTGCTGGTGGGTGCTGTGGAGGTCAGTTGGGTGCTGGTGGGTGCTGTGGAGGTCAGTTGGGTGCTGGTGGGTGCTGTGGAGGTCAGTTGGGTGCTGGTGGGTGCTGTGGACGTCTCCTCTATGGCAGTGGTGGGTACCAACATGGAGGTGACCTCAGTCGAGGTGGCTCCAGTGGTGGAGAAAGCCGTGGAAGATGGTCCTGAAGTGGTGGGGTCGGCCATGGAGGTGACATCAATGGATGTGACAGCAGCCGAAGTGGAGGAGACAGCGGTAGAGGTGGCTGCAGATGCTGAGGATTCAATGGTGGATTGTCCTGAGGTGCTGGCGACAAATGTGGAGGTGACATCAGATGTGGTGACAGTCGTGGAGGTGGCTGCAGTGACTGAGGGCTCAGTGGTGGATGGTCCTGATGTGGTGGCCAATGTCATGGAGGTGTCCTCAATAGAGGTGACAGTAGTAGACGTGGCTCCAGGGGTGGAGAAGGGGGTGGAGGACAGGCTTGAGGTGGTGGGGACAACTGTGGAGGTGACGTCAGTGGAGGGGACATCAGTGGAGGTCAGTTGAGTGGTGGGTGCTGTGGAGGTCAGTTGGGTGCTGGTGGGTGCTGTTGACGTCTCTTCTATGGCAGTGGTGGGTACCAACATGGAGGTGACCTCAGTGGAGGGGACAATGGTGGAGGTTGCTCCAGTGGTAGAGAAAATTGTGGACGATGGTCGTGAGGTGCTGGGGACATCTGTGGAGGTGACAGAGCTGGATGTGGCTTCACTGGAAGGGGTGATTCCAGTGGTGACGTCTGTGGAGGATGGTCCTGTGGTGGTGGCACTTGTCATGGAGGTGTCCTCAATAGAGGTGACAGTTGTGGAGGTGGCTGCAGATCCTGAGGGTTCAGTGGTGGATGGTGCTGATGTGGTGGGGACAAATGTGGAGGTGACATCTGGGGAGGTTATTGCGGTGGAGGTGGTTTCAGTGATGGAGGACTCAGTGGTCAATGGTCCTAAAGTGGTGGCACTTGTCACTGAGGTGTCCTCAGGGGAGGTGACACTGGTGGATGTGGCTGCAGTGGCTGAGGACTGAGTGGTGGATGGTGCTGATGTGGTGGGGACAAATGTGGAGGTGTCCTCAGGGGAGGTGACAACCATGGATGTGGCTTCGGTGATGGAGGACTCAGTGGTCAATGGTCTTGATGTGGTGGCCAGTGTCATGGAGGTGTCCTCAACAGAGGTGACAGTGGTAGAGGTGGCTTTGGTGATGGAGGACTCAGTGGTGGATGGTCCTAAAGTGGTGGTCAATGTCACTGAGGTGTCTTCAATAGAGGTGACACTGGTGGAGGTGGCTTCGGTGATGGAGGACTCAGTGGTCAATGGTCCTAAAGTGGTGGCCAATGTCACTGAGGTGTCCTCAGTGGAGGTGACACTGGTGGAGGTGGCTGAAGTGCCCATGGACTCAGTGGCTGATGGTCTTAAAGTGGTGGCCACTGTCACTGAGGTGTCCTCAATAGAGGTGACACTGCTGGAGGTGGCTGCAGTGCCCACGGACTCAATGGTGGATGGTGCTAAAGTGGTGGCCAATGTCACTGAGGTGTCCTCAGGGGAGGTGACACCCGTGGGGGTGGCTTCAGTGATGGAGGACTCAGTGGTCAATGGTACTGATGTGGTGGCCAATGTCACTGAGGTGTCCTCAGTGGAGGTGACACTGGTGGAGGTGGCTTCTGTGATGGAGGACTCAGTGGTGGATGGTCCTAAAGTGGTGGTCAATGTCACTGAGGTGTCCTCAATAGAGGTGACACTGCTGGAGGTGGCTTCGGTGATGGAGGACTCAGTGGTTGATGGTCCTAAAGTGGTGGCCAAAGTCACTGAGGTGTCCTCAGGGGAGGTGACACCCGTGGAGGTGGCTGCAGTGATGGAGGACTCAGTGGTGGATGGTCCTGATGTGGTGGGGACAAATGTGGAGGTGTCCTCAATAGAGGTGACACTGCTGGAGGTGGCTGGAGATCCTGAGGACTCAGTGGTTGATGGTCCTAAAGTGGTGGCCAATGTCACTGAGGTGTCCTCAATAGAGGTGACACTGGTGGAGGTGGCTGCAGTGCCCACGGACTCAGTGGCTGATGGTCCTAAAGTGGTGGCCACTGTCACTGAGGTGTCCTCAATAGAGGTGACACTGCTGGAGGTGGCTGCAGTGCCCACGGACTCAGTGGTTGATGGTCCTAAAGTGGTGGCCAATGTCACTGAGGTGTCCTCAATAGAGGTGACACTGGTGGAGGTGGCTGAAGTGCCCATGGACTCAGTGGCTGATGGTCTTAAAGTGGTGGCCACTGTCACTGAGGTGTCCTCAATAGAGGTGACACTGGTGGAGGTGGCTGCAGTGCCCACAGACTCAGTGGTGGATGGTCCTGAGGTGGTGGCCACTGTCACTGAGGTGTCCTCAGTAGAGGTGACACTGCTGGAGGTGGCTTCGGTGATGGAGGACTCAGTGGTCAATGGTCCTAAAGTGGTGGCCAAAGTCACTGAGGTGTCCTCAGTGGAGGTGACACTGGTGGAGGTGGCTTCGGTGATGGAGGACTCAGTGGCTGATGGTCCTAAAGTGGTGGCCACTGTCACTGAGGTGTCCTCAATAGAGGTGACACTGCTAGAGGTGGCTTCAGTGCCCACGGACTCAGTGGTCAATGGTCCTAAAGTGGTGGCCAATGTCACTGAGGTGTCCTCAATAGAGGTGACACTGCTGGAGGTGGCTTCAGTGATGGAGGACTCAGTGGTCAATGGTCCTAAAGTGGTGGCCAATGTCACTGAGGTGTCCCCAATAGAGGTGACGGTGCTGGAGGTGGCTGCAGTGATGGAGGACTCAGTGGTCAATGGTCCTGAGGTGGTGACCAGTGACATCGTGGTGTCCTCAGGGGAGGTGACAGTGGTGTAAGTGGCTTCAGTGATGGAGGACTCAGTGGTGGATGGTCCTGATGTGGTGGGGACAAATGTGGAGGTGTCCTCAATAGAGGTGACACTGCTGGAGGTGGCTCCAGTGCCCACGGACTCAGTGGCTGACGGTCCTAAAGTGGTGGCCAAAGTCACTGAGGTGTCCTCAATAGAGGTGACACTGGTGGAGGTGGCTGCAGTGCCCACGGACTCAGTGGTCAATGGTCCTAAAGTGGTGGGCAATGTCACTGAGGTGTCCTCAGGGGAGGTGACACCCGTGGGGGTGGCTTCAGTGATGGAGGACTCAGTGGTGGATGGTCCTGATGTGGTGGGGACAACTGTGGAGGTGTCCTCAATAGAGGTGACACTGCTGGAGGTGGCTGGAGATCCTGAGGACTCAGTGGTGGATGGTCCTAAAGTGGTGGCCAATGTCACTGAGGTGTCCTCAATAGAGGTGACACTGGTGGAGGTGGCTGCAGTGCCCACGGACTCAGTGGTTGATGGTCCTAAAGTGGTGGCCAAAGTCACTGAGGTGTCCTCTATAGAGGTGACACTGGTGGAGGTGGCTGCAGTGCCCACGGACTCAATGGTGGATGGTGCTAAAGTGGTGGCCAATGTCACTGAGGTGTCCTCAGGGGAGGTGACACCCGTGGGGGTGGCTTCAGTGATGGAGGACTCAGTGGTCAATGGTACTGATGTGGTGGCCAATGTCACTGAGGTGTCCTCAGTGGAGGTGACACTGTTGGAGGTGGCTTCGGTGATGGAGGACTCAGTGGTGGATGGTCCTAAAGTGGTGGTCAATGTCACTGAGGTGTCCTCAATAGAGGTGACACTGGTGGAGGTGGCTTCAGTGATGGAGGACTCAGTGGTGGATGGTCCTAAAGTGGTGGCCAAAGTCACTGAGGTGTCCTCAATAGAGGTGACACTGGTGGAGGTGGCTTCGGTGATGGAGGACTCAGTGGTCAATGGTCCTAAAGTGGTGGCCAATGTCACTGAGGTGTCCTCAGGGGAGGTGACACCCGTGGAGGTGGCTGCAGTGATGGAGGACTCAGTGGTGGATGGTCCTGATGTGGTGGGGACAAATGTGGAGGTGTCCTCAATAGAGGTGACACTGGTGGAGGTGGCTCCAGTGCCCACGGACTCAGTGGTTGATGGTCCTAAAGTGGTGGCCAATGTCACTGAGGTGTCCTCAATAGAGGTGACACTGCTGGAGGTGGCTTCGGTGATGGAGGACTCAGTGGTCAATGGTCCTAAAGTGGTGGCCAATGTCACTGAGGTGTCCCCAATAGAGGTGACGGTGCTGGAGGTGGCTGCAGTGATGGAGGACTCAGTGGTCAATGGTCCTGAGGTGGTGACCAGTGACATCGTGGTGTCCTCAGGGGAGGTGACAGTGGTGTAAGTGGCTTCAGTGATGGAGGACTCAGTGGTGGATGGACCTGATGTGGTGGGGACAAATGTGGAGGTGTCCTCAATAGAGGTGACACTGCTGGAGGTGGCTGGAGATCCTGAGGACTCAGTGGCTGATGGTCCTAAAGTGGTGGCCACTGTCACTGAGGTGTCCTCAACAGAGGTGACACTGCTGGAGGTGGCTGCAGTGCCCACGGACTCAGTGGTTGATGGTCCTAAAGTGGTGGCCACTGTCACTGAGGTGTCCTCAATAGAGGTGACACTGCTGGAGGTGGCTGCAGTGATGGAGGACTCAGTGGTCAATGGTCCTGATGTGGTGACCAGTGACATCGTGGTGTCCTCAGGGGAGGTGACATTGCTGGAGGAGTCATTTGAGGATGGTTCTGAGCTGGTGTGGACAATCGTGGAGTTCTCCTCAGTGGAGGTGACACTAGTGGGAGTGGTTCCATTTCCCAAAGAGGACGTTATGGTGGTGGTGGCATTCTTGGTCGTGGTGGTAGCTGTGGTGGTGGTGGGATTCTTTGTGGTGGTGGTAGCTGTGGTGGTGGTAGCGTTGGTGGTGGTAGCGTTGGTGGTGGTGGTAGCGTTGGTGGTGATGGTAGCGTTGGTGGTGGTGGTAGCGTTGTTGGTGATGGTAGCGTTGGTGGTGGTGGTAGCGTTGGTGGTGGTGGTAGCGTTGGTGGTGATGGTAGCGTTGGTGGTGGTGGTAGCGTTGGTGGTGGTGGTAGCGTTGGTGGTGGTGGTAGCGTTGGTGGTGATGGTAGCGTTGGTGGTGATGGTAGCGTTGTTGGTGATGGTAGCGTTGTTGGTGGTGGTAGCGTTGGTGGTGATGGTAGCGTTGGTGGTGATGGTAGCGTTGGTGGTGGTGGTAGCGTTGGTGGTGGTGGTAGCGTTGGTGGTGATGGTAGCGTTGGTGGTGATGGTAGCGTTGGTGGTGGTGGTAGCGTTGGTGGTGATGGTAGCGTTGTTGGTGGTGGTAGCGTTGGTGGTGATGGTAGCGTTGGTGGTGATGGTAGCGTTGGTGGTGGTGGTAGCGTTGTTGGTGATGGTAGCGTTGTTGGTGGTGGTAGCGTTGGTGGTGATGGTAGCGTTGGTGGTGATGGTAGCGTTGGTGGTGGTGGTAGCGTTGTTGGTGATGGTAGCGTTGGTGGTGGTGGTAGCGTTGGTGGTGGTGGTAGCGTTGGTGGTGGTGGGATTCTTCATGTTATTGGACAGTTCTGATCCACCGGTATCCATTATGAAGTTGTCACCCAATGAGGTGACATCGGAGTTGTCGGTGGCCCCGGTAGCCGCCGGGGTCCCCCCCGGAGCTCCAAACTCACGCGCCATCATCCAGATCAGAAGAACCACCGTCCACCTGCGGCTCCTCCTCTCCATGACCGCGTCACCGTAACGGCCGAGTCACCGTAACGTCTGTGTCACCCTAACGTCCGTGTCACCGTAATGGCTGTGTCACCGTAACGTCCGTGTCACCCTAACGTCCGTGTCACCGTAACGGCCGCGTCACCGTAACGTCTGTGTCACCCTAACGTCCGTGTCACCGTAACGGCCGCGTCACTGTAACGGCTGTGTCACCGCCCCTTCCGCGTCACCGTAACGGCCGTGTCACCGTAACGGCTGTGTCACCGTAACGTCCGCGTCACCGTAACGTCCGTGTCACCGCCCCGTCCGTGTCACCGTAACGTCCACGTTACCGCCCCGTCTGTGTCACCGTCCTCTCTGTGTGACTGTAACGTCTGTGTCACTGTCCTCCTTGTGTCACCGTCCCGCCCGTGTCACCGTCCTCTCCGTGTCACCGTCCTCTCCGTGTCACCGTCCCCTCCGTGTCACCGTCCCCTCCGTGTCGCCGTAACCCCCGTGTCGCCGTCCCGTCGGTGTCACCGTAATCTCCGTGTCACCGTAACCCCCGTGTCGCCGTCCCGCAGGTGTCACCGTCCCGCGGGTGTCACCGTCCCCGTCCTCTCCGCGCGCTGTCCCGCGGCGACTGAACCGCGGGGACCGGGGGTGGCTGGAATGTGACACCCGTTTGTCACCAACCTTTGTCCCCACGGTGCCGGGAAACGCAGCGGAGGGGAATGGGTGTGACACGCGGGTGACACGCGGGGTGACACGGGGGTGGGGGTGTAACGGCTGCGGTGGCACTTCGGGCACAGTGGGGTCACCCAGCGGGGACGGTTGTGCCAAGGGTTGGGTTGTAAATGGGTGGTGGCACCTGGGGGGGTGGGGGGTGACAAGGGGCTTGGTGGGGACATAGGGGTGTCCTGGTTGATGGTGGGGACATGGGGACATGGGGACATGGGGGTGTCCTGGTTGATGGTGGGGACATGGGGGTGTCACTGGGCTTGGTGGGGACATGGGGGTGTCACTGGGTTTGGTGGGGACATGGGGGTGTCACTGGGTTTGGTGGGGACATGGGACATTGGGGACATGGGGGTGTCCTGGTTGATGGTGGGGACATGGGGACATGGGGGTGTCACTGGGTTTGGTGGGACATGGGGGTGTCATTGGACTTGATGGGGACATGGGGGTGTCCTGGTTGATGGTGGGACATGGGGGTGGGGACATGATGGTGTCATTGGGTTTGGTGGGACATGGGGACATGGGGGTGTCACTGGGCTTGATGGGACATGGGGACATGGGGACATGGGGGTGTCCCAGGTTTGGTGGGACATGGGGACGGGTCTGTCCTGGTGGCCTTGGCAGGACAAGGGGGTGCAGGGACAGATTTGGGCCCCCCCAGTGTCTCCAGTGTCCCCCAATGTCTCCCAATGTCTCCCAGTGTCCCCAGTGTCCCCAATATCTCCCAGTGTCCCCAGTGTCCCCCAATGTCCCCCAATGTCTCCAGTGTCCCCAATGTCCCCCAATGTCTCCCAGTGTCTCCAATGTCTCCCAGTGTCCCCAGTGTCCCCCAATGTCCCCCAATGTCCCCCAGTGTCTCCAGTGTCCCCCAGTGTCCCCCAGTGTCCCCAGTGTCCCCAATGTCTCCCAGTGTCCCCCAATGTCCCCCAATGTCCCCCAGTGTCCCCCAGTGTCCCCCAATGTCCCCCAGTGTCTCCAGTGTCCCCAATGTCCCCAGTGTCCCCCAGTGTCTCCAATGTCTCCCAGTGTCTCCAGTGTCCCCCAATGTCCCCCAGTGTCCCCAATGTCTCCCTGTGTCCCCCAGTGTCCCCCAATGTCTCCCAGTGTCCCCAATGTCCCCAATGTCCCCCAATGTCTCCCAGTGTCCCCAATGTCCCCAATGTCCCCAATGTCCCCCAGTGTCCCCCAATGTCTCCCAATGTCTCCCAATATCCCCCAGTGTCCCCAATGTCCCCAGTGTCCCCCAGTGTCTCCAATGTCCCCCAATGTCCCCCAATGTCTCCCAATATCCCCCAGTGTCCCCCAGTGTCCCCAATGTCCCCAATGTCCCCCAATGTCCCCAGTGTCCCCAATGTCCCCAGTGTCCCCCAGTGTCCCCCAGTGTCCCCCAATGTCCCCCAGTGTCCCCAGTGTCTCCAATGTCCCCCAATGTCCCCCAATGTCTCCCAATATCCCCCAGTGTCCCCCAGTGTCCCCAATGTCCCCAATGTCCCCCAATGTCCCCAGTGTCCCCAATGTCCCCAGTGTCCCCAATGTCCCCCAATGTCTCCCAGTGTCTCCAATGTCTCCCAGTGTCCCCAGTGTCCCCAGTGTCCCCAGTGTCCCCAATATCCCCCAGTGTCCCCAATGTCCCCCAATGTCCCCCAGTGTCCCCAATGTCCCCCAATGTCTCCGGTGTCCCCAGTGTCCCCAGTGTCCCCCAATGTCTCCAGTGTCCCCCAATGTCTCCCAGTGTCCCCAATGTCTCCAGTGTCCCCCAATGTCTCCCAGTGTCCCCAATGTCCCCAGTGTCCCCAATGTCCCCAGTGTTCCCCAATGTCCCCCAGTGTCCCCAATGTCCCCCAATGTCTCCCAGTGTCCCCAATGTCCCCCAATGTCCCCCAGTGTCCCCAATGTCCCCCAGTGTCCCCAATGTCCCCAGTGTTCCCCAATGTCTCCCAGTGTCCCCAATGTCCCCCAATGTCCCCCAGTGTCCCCAATGTCCCCCAGTGTCCCCAATGTTCCCCAGTGTCCCCCAATGTCTCCAGTGTCCCCCAATGTCCCCCAGTGTCCCAATGTCCCCAGTGTCCCCAGTGTCCCCCAGTGTCCCCAGTGTCCCCCAGTGTCCCCAGTGTCCCCAGTGTCCCCCAATGTCCCCAATGTCCCCCAATGTCCCCCAATGTCCCCAGTGTCCCCCAGTGTCCCCCAATGTCCCCCAGTGTCCCCAATGTCCCCCAGTGTCTCCAATGTCCCCCAGTGTCCCCCAATGTCCCCAGTGTCCCCCAGTGTCCCCCAATGTCCCCAATGTCCCCCAATGTCCCCAGTGTCTCCAATGTCCCCCAATGTCTCCAGTGTCCCCCAATGTCCCCAATGTCCCCAGTGTCCCCAGTGTCCCCCCGTCCCCGCCCTCGTCACCAACACAAACAGACCCGGACGCCTGGGTTCCCTGGGGGGGAGGGGAGGGGGTGGGCGGGGCCGAGCGACCTTTGCCCGGGGGATGACGTGGGTGCGGTGGCACCCAGGGGTGGGGGTGGGGACCTGGGGACAAGCACGCGATGGGGGTCCCAGGGCGCACGTATGTGTGATATAGGGGTCCTGGGACATGTATGTGTGATATAGGGGTCCTGGGACATATATGTGTGATATAGGGGTCCTGGGACATGTGTGTGTGATATAGGGGTCCCAGTGATACACATATGTACCATATAGGGGTCCTGGTGATATACATATGTACCATATAGGGGTTGTGGGGTCACACGTATATACCATATAGGTCCAGGTGACACATGTATGTACCATATAGGGGTCCTGGGGTCACATATATGGACCCTATGGGGGTCCTGAGGTCACATATATGGACCCTATAGGGGTCCCAATGACACACGTATGTACCATATAGGGGTCCTGGGGTCACATATATGGACCCTATAGGGGTCCCAGTGACACACGTATGTACCATATAGGGGTCCTGGGGTCACATATATGGACCCTATAGGGGTCCCGATGACACATGTATGTACCATATAGGGTCCTGGGGTCCCATATATGGACCCTATGGGGGTCCCAGTGACACACGCGTGTTCACCCCCCCACC
>NW_028116528.1:0-30123 GCF_964273445.1 Streptopelia decaocto | reverse complement strand
CATTGAAACTTTTCAAATCCCTCTCAAAATTGTTGAAATTCTGTTGAAGCTTTTAAAATTCTCTCTAGAATTTTCAAAATCCACGTCCACATGTTTACAATTTCACGTCAAAAAATTGCTAAAATTCCAGTTGAAATTTTTTCAAAGTCCCTTAAAAATTTTCCAATTTTTGTCCCAATTCTTCCCATTCCCATTGAAACTTTTCAAATCCCTCTCAAAACTGTTGGAATTCTCTTGAAGCTTTTAAAATTCTCTCTAGAATTTTCAAAATCCATGGCCACATGTTTACAATTTCACGTCAAAAAATTGCTAAAATTCCAGTTGAAATTTTTTCAAAGTCCCTTAAAAATTTTCCAATTTTTGTCCCAATTCTTCCCATTCCCATTGAAACTTTTCAAATCCCTCTCAAAATTGTTGAAATTCTGTTGAAGCTTTTAAAATTCTCTCTAGAATTTTCAAAATCCATGTCCACATGTTTACAATTTCACGTCAAAAAATTGCTAAAATTCCAGTTGAAATTTTTTCAAAGTCCCTTAAAAATTTTCCAATTTTTGTCCCAATTCTTCCCATTCCCATTGAAACTTTTCAAATCCCTCTCAAAACTGTTGAAATCCTATTGAAAGTTTGCCACTTCTCTCTAGAATTTTCAAAATCCATGTCCACATGTTTACAATTTCACGTCAAAATGGCTAAAATTCCAGTTGAAATTTTTTCAAAGTCCCTTACAAATTTTCCAATTTTTGTCCCAATTCTTCCCATTCCCATTGAAACTTTTCAAATCCCTCTCAAAATTGTAGAAATTCTGTTGAAGCTTTTAAAATTCTCTCTAGAATTTTCAAAATCCATGTCCACATGTTTACAATTTCACGTCAAAAAATTGCTAAAATTCCAGTTGAAATTTTTTCAAAGTCCCTTAAAAATTTTCCAATTTTTGTCCCAATTCTTCCCATTCCCATTGAAACTTTTCAAATCCCTCTCAAAATTGTTGAAATTCTGTTGAAGCTTTTAAAATTCTCTCTAGAGTTTTCAAAATCCATGTCCACATGTTTACAATTTCACGTCAAAAAATTGCTAAAATTCCAGTTGAAATTTTTTCAAAGTCCCTTAAAAATTTTCCAATTTTTGTCCCAATTCTTCCCATTCCCATTGAAACTTTTCAAATCCCTCTCAAAATTGTTGAAATTCTGTTGAAGCTTTTAAAATTCTCTCTAGAATTTTCAAAATCCATGTCCACATGTTTACAATTTCACGTCAAAAAATTGCTAAAATTCCAGTTGAAATTTTTTCAAAGTCCCTTAAAAATTTTCCAATTTTTGTCCCAATTCTTCCCATTCCCATTGAAACTTTTCAAATCCCTCTCAAAACTGTTGAAATCCTATTGAAAGTTTGCCACTTCTCTCTAGAATTTTCAAAATCCATGTCCACATGTTTACAATTTCACGTCAAAATTGCTAAAATTCCAGTTGAAATTTTTTCAAAGTCCCTTACAAATTTTCCAATTTTTGTCCCAATTCTTCCCATTCCCATTGAAACTTTTCAAATCCCTCTCAAAATTGTAGAAATTCTGTTGAAGCTTTTAAAATTCTCTCTAGAATTTTCAAAATCCATGTCCACATGTTTACAATTTCACGTCAAAAAATTGCTAAAATTCCAGTTGAAATTTTTTCAAAGTCCCTTAAAAATTTTCCAATTTTTGTCCCAATTCTTCCCATTCCCATTGAAACTTTTCAAATCCCTCTCAAAATTGTTGAAATTCTGTTGAAGCTTTTAAAATTCTCTCTAGAGTTTTCAAAATCCATGTCCACATGTTTACAATTTCACGTCAAAAAATTGCTAAAATTCCAGTTGAAATTTTTTCAAAGTCCCTTAAAAATTTTCCAATTTTTGTCCCAATTCTTCCCATTCCCATTGAAACTTTTCAAATCCCTCTCAAAACTGTTGGAATTCTGTTGAAGCTTTTAAAATTCTCTCTAGAATTTTCAAAATCCATGTCCACATGTTTACAATTTCACGTCAAAAAATTGCTAAAATTCCAGTTGAAATTTTTTCAAAGTCCCTTAAAAATTTTCCAATTTTTGTCCCAATTCTTCCCATTCCCATTGAAACTTTTCAAATCCCTCTCAAAATTGTTGAAATTCTGTTGAAGCTTTTAAAATTCTCTCTAGAATTTTCAAAATCCATGTCCACATGTTTACAATTTCACGTCAAAAAATGGCTAAAATTCCAGTTGAAATTTTTTCAAAGTCCCTTCAAAATTTTCCAATTTTTGTCCCAATTCTTCCCATTCCCATTGAAACTTTTCAAATCCCTTTCAAGATTGTTGAAATTCTCTTGAAGCTTTTAAAATTCTCTCTAGAATTTTCAAAATCCATGTCCACATGTTTACAATTTCACGTCAAAAAATGGCTAAAATTCCAGTTGAAATTTTTTCAAAGTCCCTTAAAAATTTTCCAATTTTTGTCCCAATTCTTCCCATTCCCAT
Source organism: Streptopelia decaocto (assembly GCF_964273445.1). NCBI lineage: Eukaryota > Metazoa > Chordata > Aves > Columbiformes > Columbidae > Streptopelia > Streptopelia decaocto. The sequence continues at coordinate 27,641 of NW_028116528.1, read as the reverse complement.
TGAAACTTTTCAAATCCCTCTCAAAACTGTTGAAATTCTGTTGAAGCTTTTAAAATTCTCTCTAGAATTTTCAAAATCCATGTCCACATGTTTACAATTTCACGTCAAAAAATTGCTAAAATTCCAGTTGAAATTTTTTCAAAGTCCCTTAAAAATTTTCCAATTTTTGTCCCAATTCTTCCCATTCCCATTGAAACTTTTCAAATCCCTGTCAAAACTGTTGAAATCCTACTGAAAGTTTGACACTTCCCTCTAAAATTTTCAAAGTCCACTTCAACATGTTTACAATTTCACGTCAAAATTGCTAAAATTCCAGTTGAAATTTTTTCAAAGTCCCTTAAAAATTTTCCAATTTTTGTCCCAATTCTTCCCATTCCCATTGAAACTTTTCAAATCCCTCTCAAAACTGTTGAAATCCTATTGAAAGTTTGCCACTTCTCTCTAGAATTTTCAAAATCCATGTCCACATGTTTACAATTTCACGTCAAAATTGCTAAAATTCCAGTTGAAATTTTTTCAAAGTCCCTTAAAAATTTTCCAATTTTTGTCCCAATTCTTCCCATTCCCATTGAAACTTTTCAAATCCCTCTCAAAACTGTTGGAATTCTGTTGAAGCTTTTAAAATTCTCTCTAGAATTTTCAAAATCCATGTCCACATGTTTACAATTTCACATCAAAAAATTGCTAAAATTCCAGTTGAAATTTTTTCAAAGTCCCTTAAAAATTTTCCAATTTTTGTCCCAATTCTTCCCATTCCCATTGAAACTTTTCAAATCCCTCTCAAAATTGTTGAAATTCTGTTGAAGCTTTTAAAATTCTCTCTAGAGTTTTCAAAATCCATGTCCACATGTTTACAATTTCACGTCAAAAAATGGCTAAAATTCCAGTTGCAATTTTTTCAAAGTCCCTTAAAAATTTTCCAATTTTTGTCCCAATTCTTCCCATTCCCATTGAAACTTTTCAAATCCATCTCAAAATTGTTGAAATTCTGTTGAAGCTTTTAAAATTCTCTCTAGAATTTTCAAAATCCATGTCCACATGTTTACAATTTCACGTCAAAAAATTGCTAAAATTCCAGTTGAAATTTTTTCAAAGTCCCTTAAAAATTTTCCAATTTTTGTCCCAATTCTTCCCATTCCCATTGAAACTTTTCAAATCCCTCTCAAAACTGTTGAAATTCTGTTGAAGCTTTTAAAATTCTCTCTAGAATTTTCAAAATCCATGTCCACATGTTTACAATTTCACGTCAAAAAATTGCTAAAATTCCAGTTGAAATTTTTTCAAAGTCCCTTAAAAATTTTCCAATTTTTGTCCCAATTCTTCCCATTCCCATTGAAACTTTTCAAATCCCTCTCAAAATTGTTGAAATTCTGTTGAAGCTTTTAAAATTCTCTCTAGAATTTTCAAAATCCATGTCCACATGTTTACAATTTCACGTCAAAAAATGGCTAAAATTCCAGTTGAAATTTTTTCAAAGTCCCTTCAAAATTTTCCAATTTTTGTCCCAATTCTTCCCATTCCCATTGAAACTTTTCAAATCCCTCTCAAAATTGTTGAAATTCTGTTGAAGCTTTTAAAATTCTCTCTAGAATTTTCAAAATCCACGTCCACATGTTTACAATTTCACGTCAAAAAATTGCTAAAATTCCAGTTGCAATTTTTTCAAAGTCCCTTAAAAATTTTCCAATTTTTGTCCCAATTCTTCCCATTCCCATTGAAACTTTTCAAATCCCTCTCAAAACTGTTGGAATTCTGTTGAAGCTTTTAAAATTCTCTCTAGAATTTTCAAAATCCATGTCCACATGTTTACAATTTCACGTCAAAAAATTGCTAAAATTCCAGTTGAAATTTTTTCAAAGTCCCTTAAAAATTTTCCAATTTTTGTCCCAATTCTTCCCATTCCCATTGAAACTTTTCAAATCCCTCTCAAAATTGTTGAAATTCTCTTGAAGCTTTTAAAATTCTCTCTAGAATTTTCAAAATCCATGTCCACATGTTTACAATTTCACGTCAAAAAATGGCTAAAATTCCAGTTGAAATTTTTTCAAAGTCCCTTCAAAATTTTCCAATTTTTGTCCCAATTCTTCCCATTCCCATTGAAACTTATCAAATCCCTCTCAAGATTGTTGAAATTCTCTTGAAGCTTTTAAAATTCTCTCTAGAATTTTCAAAATCCATGTCCACATGTTTACAATTTCACGTCAAAAAATGGCTAAAATTCCAGTTGAAATTTTTTCAAAGTCCCTTAAAAATTTTCCAATTTTTGTCCCAATTCTTCCCATTCCCATTGAAACTTTTCAAATCCCTCTCAAAACTGTTGAAATTCTGTTGAAGCTTTTAAAATTCTCTCTAGAATTTTCAAAATCCATGTCCACATGTTTACAATTTCACGTCAAAAAATTGCTAAAATTCCAGTTGAAATTTTTTCAAAGTCCCTTAAAAATTTTCCAATTTTTGTCCCAATTCTTCCCATTCCCATTGAAACTTTTCAAATCCCTCTCAAAATTGTTGAAATCCTACTGAAAGTTTGACACTTCCCTCTAGAATTTTCAAAGTCCACTTCAACATGTTTACAATTTCACGTCAAAATTGCTAAAATTCCAGTTGAAATTTCTTCAAAGTCCCTTAAAAATTTTCCAATTTTTGTCCCAATTCTTCCCATTCCCATTGAAACTTTTCAAATCCCTCTCAAAACTGTTGAAATCCTATTGAAAGTTTGCCACTTCTCTCTAGAATTTTCAAAATCCATGTCCACATGTTTACAATTTCACGTCAAAAAATGGCTAAAATTCCAGTTGAAATTTTTTCAAAGTCCCTTAAAAATTTTCCAATTTTTGTCCCAATTCTTCCCATTCCCATTGAAACTTTTCAAATCCCTCTCAAAATTGTTGAAATTCTCTTGAAGCTTTTAAAATTCTCTCTAGAATTTTCAAAATCCATGTCCACATGTTTACAATTTCACATCAAAAAATTGCTAAAATTCCAGTTGAAATTTTTTCAAAGTCCCTTAAAAATTTTCCAATTTTTGTCCCAATTCTTCCCATTCCCATTGAAACTTTTCAAATCCCTCTCAAAACTGTTGGAATTCTGTTGAAGCTTTTAAAATTCTCTCTAGAATTTTCAAAATCCATGTCCACATGTTTACAATTTCACGTCAAAAAATTGCTAAAATTCCAGTTGAAATTTTTTCAAAGTCCCTTAAAAATTTTCCAATTTTTGTCCCAATTCTTCCCATTCCCATTGAAACTTTTCAAATCCCTCTCAAAATTGTTGAAATTCTCTTGAAGCTTTTAAATTCTCTCTAGAATTTTCAAAATCCATGTCCACATGTTTACAATTTCACATCAAAAAATTGCTAAAATTCCAGTTGAAATTTTTTCAAAGTCCCTTAAAAATTTTCCAATTTTTGTCCCAATTCTTCCCATTCCCATTGAAACTTTTCAAATCCCTCTCAAAACTGTTGGAATTCTGTTGAAGCTTTTAAAATTCTCTCTAGAATTTTCAAAATCCACTTCAGCATGTTTACAATTTCACGTCAAAAAATTGCTAAAATTCCAGTTGAAATTTTTCAAAGTCCCTTAAAAATTTTCCAATTTTTGTCCCAATTCTTCCCATTCCCATTGAAACTTTTCAAATCCCTCTCAAAATTGTTGAAATTCTCTTGAAGCTTTTAAAATTCTCTCTAGAATTTTCAAAATCCATGTCCACATGTTTACAATTTCACATCAAAAAATTGCTAAAATTCCAGTTGAAATTTTTTCAAAGTCCCTTAAAAATTTTCCCATTTTTGTCCCAATTCTTCCCATTCCCATTGAAACTTTTCAAATCCCTCTCAAAATTGTTGAAATTCTGTTGAAGCTTTTAAAATTCTCTCTAGAATTTTCAAAATCCATGTCCACATGTTTATAATTTCACGTCAAAAAATTGCTAAAATTCCAGTTGAAATTTTTTCAAAGTCCCTTAAAAATTTTCCAATTTTTGTCCCAATTCCTCCCATTCCCATTGAAACTTTTCAAATCCCTCTCAAAATTGTAGAAATTCTGTTGAAGCTTTTAAAATTCTCTCTAGAATTTTCAAAATCCATGTCCACATGTTTACAATTTCACGTCAAAATTGCTAAAATTCCAGTTGAAATTTTTTCAAAGTCCCTTAAAAATTTTCCAATTTTTGTCCCGATTCTTCCCATTCCCATTGAAACTTTTCAAATCCCTCTCAAAATTGTTGAAATTCTGTTGAAGCTTTTAAAATTCTCTCTAGAATTTTCAAAATCCACGTCCACATGTTTACAATTTCACGTCAAAAAATTGCTAAAATTCCAGTTGAAATTTTTTCAAAGTCCCTTAAAAATTTTCCAATTTTTGTCCCAATTCTTCCCATTCCCATTGAAACTTTTCAAATCCCTCTCAAAACTGTTGGAATTCTGTTGAAGCTTTTAAAATTCTCTCTAGAATTTTCAAAATCCATGTCCACATGTTTACAATTTCACGTCAAAAAATTGCTAAAATTCCAGTTGAAATTTTTTCAAAGTCCCTTAAAAATTTTCCAATTTTTGTCCCAATTCTTCCCATTCCCATTGAAACTTTTCAAATCCCTCTCAAAATTGTTGAAATTCTGTTGAAGCTTTTAAAATTCTCTCTAGAATTTTCAAAATCCATGGCCACATGTTTACAATTTCACATCAAAAAATGGCTAAAATTCCAGTTGAAATTTTTTCAAAGTCCCTTAAAAATTTTCCAATTTTTGTCCCAATTCTTCCCATTCCCATTGAAACTTTTCAAATCCCTCTCAAAACTGTTGGAATTCTGTTGAAGCTTTTAAAATTCTCTCTAGAATTTTCAAAATCCATGTCCACATGTTTACAATTTCACGTCAAAAAATGGCTAAAATTCCAGTTGAAATTTTTTCAAAGTCCCTTAAAAATTTTCCAATTTTTGTCCCAATTCTTCCCATTCCCATTGAAACTTTTCAAATCCATCTCAAAATTGTTGAAATTCTGTTGAAGCTTTTAAAATTCTCTCTAGAATTTTCAAAATCCATGTCCACATGTTTACAATTTCACGTAAAAAAATTGCTAAAATTCCAGTTGAAATTTTTTCAAAGTCCCTTAAAAATTTTCCCATTTTTGTCCCAATTCTTCCCATTCCCATTGAAACTTTTCAAATCCCTGTCAAAACTGTTGAAATCCTACTGAAAGTTTGACACTTCTCTCTAGAATTTTCAAAGTCCACTTCAACATGTTTACAATTTCACGTCAAAATTGCTAAAATTCCAGTTGAAATTTTTTCAAAGTCCCTTAAAAATTTTCCAATTTTTGTCCCAATTCTTCCCATTCCCATTGAAACTTTTCAAATCCCTCTCAAAATTGTTGAAATTCTCTTGAAGCTTTTAAAATTCTCTCTAGAATTTTCAAAATCCATGTCCACATGTTTACAATTTCACATCAAAAAATTGCTAAAATTCCAGTTGAAATTTTTTCAAAGTCCCTTAAAAATTTTCCAATTTTTGTCCCAATTCTTCCCATTCCCATTGAAACTTTTCAAATCCCTCTCAAAATTGTTGAAATTCTGTTGAAGCTTTTAAAATTCTCTCTAGAATTTTCAAAATCCATGTCCACATGTTTATAATTTCACGTCAAAAAATTGCTAAAATTCCAGTTGAAATTTTTTCAAAGTCCCTTAAAAATTTTCCAATTTTTGTCCCAATTCCTCCCATTCCCATTGAAACTTTTCAAATCCCTCTCAAAATTGTAGAAATTCTGTTGAAGCTTTTAAAATTCTCTCTAGAATTTTCAAAATCCATGTCCACATGTTTACAATTTCACGTCAAAATTGCTAAAATTCCAGTTGAAATTTTTTCAAAGTCCCTTAAAAATTTTCCAATTTTTGTCCCGATTCTTCCCATTCCCATTGAAACTTTTCAAATCCCTCTCAAAATTGTTGAAATTCTGTTGAAGCTTTTAAAATTCTCTCTAGAATTTTCAAAATCCATGTCCACATGTTTACAATTTCACGTCAAAAAATGGCTAAAATTCCAGTTGAAATTTTTTCAAAGTCCCTTAAAAATTTTCCAATTTTTGTACCAATTCTTCCCATTCCCATTGAAACTTTTCAAATCCCTCTCAAAATTGTTGAAATTCTGTTGAAGCTTTTAAAATTCTCTCTAGAATTTTCAAAATCCATGTCCACATGTTTACAATTTCACGTCAAAAAATTGCTAAAATTCCAGTTGAAATTTTTTCAAAGTCCCTTAAAAATTTTCCCATTTTTGTCCCAATTCTTCCCATTCCCATTGAAACTTTCAAATCCCTCTCAAAATTGTTGAAATTCTGTTGAAGCTTTTAAAATTCTCTCTAGAATTTTCAAAATCCACGTCCACATGTTTACAATTTCACGTAAAAAAATTGCTAAAATTCCAGTTGAAATTTTTTCAAAGTCCCTTAAAAATTTTCCAATTTTTGTCCCAATTCTTCCCATTCCCATTGAAACTTTTCAAATGCCTGTCAAAACTGTTGAAATCCTACTGAAAGTTTGGCACTTCTCTCTAGAATTTTCAAAGTCCACTTCAACATGTTTACAATTTCACGTCAAAATTGCTAAAATTCCAGTTGAAATTTTTTCAAAGTCCCTTAAAAATTTTCCAATTTTTGTCCCAATTCTTCCCATTCCCATTGAAACTTTTCAAATCCCTCTCAAAATTGTTGAAATTCTCTTGAAGCTTTTAAAATTCTCTCTAGAATTTTCAAAATCCATGTCCACATGTTTACAATTTCACATCAAAAAATTGCTAAAATTCCAGTTGAAATTTTTTCAAAGTCCCTTAAAAATTTTCCAATTTTTGTCCCAATTCTTCCCATTCCCATTGAAACTTTTCAAATCCCTCTCAAAATTGTAGAAATTCTGTTGAAGCTTTTAAAATTCTCTCTAGAATTTTCAAAATCCATGTCCACATGTTTACAATTTCACGTCAAAATTGCTAAAATTCCAGTTGAAATTTTTTCAAAGTCCCTTAAAAATTTTCCAATTTTTGTCCCAATTCTTCCCATTCCCATTGAAACTTTTCAAATCCCTCTCAAAATTGTTGAAATTCTGTTGAAGCTTTTAAAATTCTCTCTAGAATTTTCAAAATCCATGTCCACATGTTTACAATTTCACGTCAAAAAATGGCTAAAATTCCAGTTGAAATTTTTTCAAAGTCCCTTAAAAATTTTCCAATTTTTGTCCCAATTCTTCCCATTCCCATTGAAACTTTTCAAATCCCTCTCAAAATTGTTGAAATTCTGTTGAAGCTTTTAAAATTCTCTCTAGAATTTTCAAAATCCATGTCCACATGTTTACAATTTCACGTCAAAAAATGGCTAAAATTCCAGTTGAAATTTTTTCAAAGTCCCTTAAAAATTTTCCAATTTTTGTCCCAATTCTTCCCATTCCCATTGAAACTTTTCAAATCCCTCTCAAAACTGTTGGAATTCTGTTGAAGCTTTTAAAATTCTCTCTAGAATTTTCAAAATCCATGTCCACATGTTTACAATTTCACGTCAAAAAATGGCTAAAATTCCAGTTGAAATTTTTTCAAAGTCCCTTAAAAATTTTCCAATTTTTGTCCCAATTCTTCCCATTCCCATTGAAACTTTTCAAATCCATCTCAAAATTGTTGAAATTCTGTTGAAGCTTTTAAAATTCTCTCTAGAATTTTCAAAATCCATGTCCACATGTTTACAATTTCACGTCAAAAAATTGCTAAAATTCCAGTTGAAATTTTTTCAAAGTCCCTTAAAAATTTTCCCATTTTTGTCCCAATTCTTCCCATTCCCATTGAAACTTTTCAAATCCCTCTCAAAATTGTTGAAATTCTGTTGAAGCTTTTAAAATTCTCTCTAGAATTTTCAAAATCCATGTCCACATGTTTACAATTTCACGTCAAAAAATTGCTAAAATTCCAGTTGAAATTTTTTCAAAGTCCCTTAAAAATTTTCCCATTTTTGTCCCAATTCTTCCCATTCCCATTGAAACTTTTCAAATCCCTCTCAAAATTGTTGAAATTCTGTTGAAGCTTTTAAAATTCTCTCTAGAATTTTCAAAATCCACGTCCACATGTTTACAATTTCACGTCAAAAAATTGCTAAAATTCCAGTTGAAATTTTTTCAAAGTCCCTTAAAAATTTTCCAATTTTTGTCCCAATTCTTCCCATTCCCATTGAAACTTTTCAAATCCCTCTCAAAATTGTTGAAATCCTACTGAAAGTTTGGCACTTCTCTCTAGAATTTTCAAAGTCCACTTCAACATGTTTACAATTTCACGTCAAAATTGCTAAAATTCCAGTTGAAATTTTTTCAAAGTCCCTTAAAAATTTTCCAATTTTTGTCCCAATTCTTCCCATTCCCATTGAAACTTTTCAAATCCCTCTCAAAATTGTTGAAATTCTCTTGAAGCTTTTAAAATTCTCTCTAGAATTTTCAAAATCCATGTCCACATGTTTACAATTTCACATCAAAAAATTGCTAAAATTCCAGTTGAAAATTTTTTCAAAGTCCCTTAAAAATTTTCCAATTTTTGTCCCAATTCTTCCCATTCCCATTGAAACTTTTCAAATCCCTCTCAAAATTGTAGAAATTCTGTTGAAGCTTTTAAAATTCTCTCTAGAATTTTCAAAATCCATGTCCACATGTTTACAATTTCACGTAAAAAAATTGCTAAAATTCCAGTTGAAATTTTTTCAAAGTCCCTTAAAAATTTTCCAATTTTTGTCCCAATTCTTCCCATTCCCATTGAAACTTTTCAAATCCCTCTCAAAATTGTTGAAATTCTGTTGAAGCTTTTAAAATTCTCTCTAGAATTTTCAAAATCCATGTCCACATGTTTACAATTTCACGTCAAAAAATGGCTAAAATTCCAGTTGAAATTTTTTCAAAGTCCCTTAAAAATTTTCCAATTTTTGTCCCAATTCTTCCCATTCCCATTGAAACTTTTCAAATCCCTCTCAAAACTGTTGGAATTCTGTTGAAGCTTTTAAAATTCTCTCTAGAATTTTCAAAATCCATGTCCACATGTTTACAATTTCACGTCAAAAAATGGCTAAAATTCCAGTTGAAATTTTTTCAAAGTCCCTTAAAAATTTTCCAATTTTTGTCCCAATTCTTCCCATTCCCATTGAAACTTTTCAAATCCATCTCAAAATTGTTGAAATTCTGTTGAAGCTTTTAAAATTCTCTCTAGAATTTTCAAAATCCATGTCCACATGTTTACAATTTCACGTCAAAAAATTGCTAAAATTCCAGTTGAAATTTTTTCAAAGTCCCTTAAAAATTTTCCCATTTTTGTCCCAATTCTTCCCATTCCCATTGAAACTTTTCAAATCCCTGTCAAAACTGTTGAAATCCTACTGAAAGTTTGACACTTCTCTCTAGAATTTTCAAAGTCCACTTCAACATGTTTACAATTTCACGTCAAAATTGCTAAAATTCCAGTTGAAATTTTTTCAAAGTCCCTTAAAAATTTTCCAATTTTTGTCCCAATTCTTCCCATTCCCATTGAAACTTTTCAAATCCCTCTCAAAATTGTTGAAATTCTCTTGAAGCTTTTAAAATTCTCTCTAGAATTTTCAAAATCCATGTCCACATGTTTACAATTTCACATCAAAAAATTGCTAAAATTCCAGTTGAAATTTTTTCAAAGTCCCTTAAAAATTTTCCAATTTTTGTCCCAATTCTTCCCATTCCCATTGAAACTTTTCAAATCCCTCTCAAAATTGTTGAAATTCTGTTGAAGCTTTTAAAATTCTCTCTAGAATTTTCAAAATCCATGTCCACATGTTTATAATTTCACGTCAAAAAATTGCTAAAATTCCAGTTGAAATTTTTTCAAAGTCCCTTAAAAATTTTCCAATTTTTGTCCCAATTCCTCCCATTCCCATTGAAACTTTTCAAATCCCTCTCAAAATTGTAGAAATTCTGTTGAAGCTTTTAAAATTCTCTCTAGAATTTTCAAAATCCATGTCCACATGTTTACAATTTCACGTCAAAATTGCTAAAATTCCAGTTGAAATTTTTTCAAAGTCCCTTAAAAATTTTCCAATTTTTGTCCCGATTCTTCCCATTCCCATTGAAACTTTTCAAATCCCTCTCAAAATTGTTGAAATTCTGTTGAAGCTTTTAAAATTCTCTCTAGAATTTTCAAAATCCATGTCCACATGTTTACAATTTCACGTCAAAAAATGGCTAAAATTCCAGTTGAAATTTTTTCAAAGTCCCTTAAAAATTTTCCAATTTTTGTCCCAATTCTTCCCATTCCCATTGAAACTTTTCAAATCCCTCTCAAAATTGTTGAAATTCTGTTGAAGCTTTTAAAATTCTCTCTAGAATTTTCAAAATCCATGTCCACATGTTTACAATTTCACGTCAAAAAATTGCTAAAATTCCAGTTGAAATTTTTTCAAAGTCCCTTAAAAATTTTCCCATTTTTGTCCCAATTCTTCCCATTCCCATTGAAACTTTTCAAATCCCTCTCAAAATTGTTGAAATTCTGTTGAAGCTTTTAAAATTCTCTCTAGAATTTTCAAAATCCACGTCCACATGTTTACAATTTCACGTAAAAAAATTGCTAAAATTCCAGTTGAAATTTTTTCAAAGTCCCTTAAAAATTTTCCAATTTTTGTCCCAATTCTTCCCATTCCCATTGAAACTTTTCAAATGCCTGTCAAAACTGTTGAAATCCTACTGAAAGTTTGGCACTTCTCTCTAGAATTTTCAAAGTCCACTTCAACATGTTTACAATTTCACGTCAAAATTGCTAAAATTCCAGTTGAAATTTTTTCAAAGTCCCTTAAAAATTTTCCAATTTTTGTCCCAATTCTTCCCATTCCCATTGAAACTTTTCAAATCCCTCTCAAAATTGTTGAAATTCTCTTGAAGCTTTTAAAATTCTCTCTAGAATTTTCAAAATCCATGTCCACATGTTTACAATTTCACATCAAAAAATTGCTAAAATTCCAGTTGAAATTTTTTCAAAGTCCCTTAAAAATTTTCCAATTTTTGTCCCAATTCTTCCCATTCCCATTGAAACTTTTCAAATCCCTCTCAAAATTGTTGAAATTCTGTTGAAGCTTTTAAAATTCTCTCTAGAATTTTCAAAATCCATGTCCACATGTTTACAATTTCACGTCAAAATTGCGAAAATTCCAGTTGAAATTTTTTCAAAGTCCCTTAAAAATTTTCCAATTTTTGTCCCAATTCTTCCCATTCCCATTGAAACTTTTCAAATCCCTCTCAAAATTGTTGAAATTCTGTTGAAGCTTTTAAAATTCTCTCTAGAATTTTCAAAATCCATGTCCACATGTTTACAATTTCACGTCAAAAAATTGCTAAAATTCCAGTTGAAATTTTTTCAAAGTCCCTTAAAAATTTTCCAATTTTTGTCCCAATTCTTCCCATTCCCATTGAAACTTTTCAAATCCCTCTCAAAATTGTTGAAATTCTGTTGAAGCTTTTAAAATTCTCTCTAGAATTTTCAAAATCCATGTCCACATGTTTACAATTTCACGTCAAAAAATGGCTAAAATTCCAGTTGAAATTTTTTCAAAGTCCCTTAAAAATTTTCCAATTTTTGTCCCAATTCTTCCCATTCCCATTGAAACTTTTCAAATCCCTCTCAAAACTGTTGGAATTCTGTTGAAGCTTTTAAAATTCTCTCTAGAATTTTCAAAATCCATGTCCACATGTTTACAATTTCACGTCAAAAAATGGCTAAAATTCCAGTTGAAATTTTTTCAAAGTCCCTTAAAAATTTTCCAATTTTTGTCCCAATTCTTCCCATTCCCATTGAAACTTTTCAAATCCATCTCAAAATTGTTGAAATTCTGTTGAAGCTTTTAAAATTCTCTCTAGAATTTTCAAAATCCATGTCCACATGTTTACAATTTCACGTCAAAAAATTGCTAAAATTCCAGTTGAAATTTTTTCAAAGTCCCTTAAAAATTTTCCCATTTTTGTCCCAATTCTTCCCATTCCCATTGAAACTTTTCAAATCCCTCTCAAAATTGTTGAAATTCTGTTGAAGCTTTTAAAATTCTCTCTAGAATTTTCAAAATCCATGTCCACATGTTTACAATTTCACGTCAAAAAATTGCTAAAATTCCAGTTGAAATTTTTTCAAAGTCCCTTAAAAATTTTCCCATTTTTGTCCCAATTCTTCCCATTCCCATTGAAACTTTTCAAATCCCTCTCAAAATTGTTGAAATTCTGTTGAAGCTTTTAAAATTCTCTCTAGAATTTTCAAAATCCACGTCCACATGTTTACAATTTCACGTCAAAAAATTGCTAAAATTCCAGTTGAAATTTTTTCAAAGTCTCTTAAAAATTTTCCAATTTTTGTCCCAATTCTTCCCATTCCCATTGAAACTTTTCAAATCCCTCTCAAAATTGTTGAAATCCTACTGAAAGTTTGGCACTTCTCTCTAGAATTTTCAAAGTCCACTTCAACATGTTTACAATTTCACGTCAAAATTGCTAAAATTCCAGTTGAAATTTTTTCAAAGTCCCTTAAAAATTTTCCAATTTTTGTCCCAATTCTTCCCATTCCCATTGAAACTTTTCAAATCCCTCTCAAAATTGTTGAAATTCTCTTGAAGCTTTTAAAATTCTCTCTAGAATTTTCAAAATCCATGTCCACATATTTACAATTTCACATCAAAAAATTGCTAAAATTCCAGTTGAAAATTTTTTCAAAGTCCCTTAAAAATTTTCCAATTTTTGTCCCAATTCTTCCCATTCCCATTGAAACTTTTCAAATCCCTCTCAAAATTGTAGAAATTCTGTTGAAGCTTTTAAAATTCTCTCTAGAATTTTCAAAATCCATGTCCACATGTTTACAATTTCACGTAAAAAAATTGCTAAAATTCCAGTTGAAATTTTTTCAAAGTCCCTTAAAAATTTTCCAATTTTTGTCCCAATTCTTCCCATTCCCATTGAAACTTTTCAAATCCCTCTCAAAATTGTTGAAATTCTGTTGAAGCTTTTAAAATTCTCTCTAGAATTTTCAAAATCCATGTCCACATGTTTACAATTTCACGTCAAAAAATGGCTAAAATTCCAGTTGAAATTTTTTCAAAGTCCCTTAAAAATTTTCCAATTTTTGTCCCAATTCTTCCCATTCCCATTGAAACTTTTCAAATCCCTCTCAAAATTGTTGAAATTCTGTTGAAGCTTTTAAAATTCTCTCTAGAATTTTCAAAATCCATGTCCACATGTTTACAATTTCACATCAAAAATGGCTAAAATTCCAGTTGCAATTTTTTCAAAGTCCCTTAAAAATTTTCCAATTTTTGTCCCAATTCTTCCCATTCCCATTGAAACTTTTCAAATCCCTCTCAAAACTGTTGGAATTCTGTTGAAGCTTTTAAAATTCTCTCTAGAATTTTCAAAATCCATGTCCACATGTTTACAATTTCACGTCAAAAAATTGCTAAAATTCCAGTTGAAATTTTTTCAAAGTCCCTTAAAAATTTTCCAATTTTTGTCCCAATTCTTCCCATTCCCATTGAAACTTTTCAAATCCATCTCAAAATTGTTGAAATTCTGTTGAAGCTTTTAAAATTCTCTCTAGAATTTTCAAAATCCATGTCCACATGTTTACAATTTCACGTCAAAAAATTGCTAAAATTCCAGTTGAAATTTTTTCAAAGTCCCTTAAAAATTTTCCCATTTTTGTCCCAATTCTTCCCATTCCCATTGAAACTTTTCAAATCCCTCTCAAAATTGTTGAAATTCTGTTGAAGCTTTTAAAATTCTCTCTAGAATTTTCAAAATCCATGTCCACATGTTTACAATTTCACGTCAAAAAATTGCTAAAATTCCAGTTGAAATTTTTTCAAAGTCCCTTAAAAATTTTCCCATTTTTGTCCCAATTCTTCCCATTCCCATTGAAACTTTTCAAATCCCTCTCAAAATTGTTGAAATTCTGTTGAAGCTTTTAAAATTCTCTCTAGAATTTTCAAAATCCACGTCCACATGTTTACAATTTCACGTCAAAAAATTGCTAAAATTCCAGTTGAAATTTTTTCAAAGTCCCTTAAAAATTTTCCAATTTTTGTCCCAATTCTTCCCATTCCCATTGAAACTTTTCAAATGCCTGTCAAAACTGTTGAAATCCTACTGAAAGTTTGGCACTTCTCTCTAGAATTTTCAAAGTCCACTTCAACATGTTTACAATTTCACGTCAAAATTGCTAAAATTCCAGTTGAAATTTTTTCAAAGTCCCTTAAAAATTTTCCAATTTTTGTCCCAATTCTTCCCATTCCCATTGAAACTTTTCAAATCCCTCTCAAAATTGTAGAAATTCTGTTGAAGCTTTTAAAATTCTCTCTAGAATTTTCAAAATCCATGTCCACATGTTTACAATTTCACGTCAAAATTGCTAAAATTCCAGTTGAAATTTTTTCAAAGTCCCTTCAAAATTTTCCAATTTTTGTCCCAATTCTTCCCATTCCCATTGAAACTTTTCAAATCCCTCTCAAAATTGTTGAAATTCTGTTGAAGCTTTTAAAATTCTCTCTAGAATTTTCAAAATCCATGTCCACATGTTTACAATTTCACGTCAAAAAATGGCTAAAATTCCAGTTGAAATTTTTTCAAAGTCCCTTAAAAATTTTCCCATTTTTGTCCCAATTCTTCCCATTCCCATTGAAACTTTTCAAATCCCTCTCAAAATTGTTGAAATTCTGTTGAAGCTTTTAAAATTCTCTCTAGAATTTTCAAAATCCATGTCCACATGTTTACAATTTCACATCAAAAAATGGCTAAAATTCCAGTTGCAATTTTTTCAAAGTCCTTAAAAATTTTCCAATTTTTGTCCCAATTCTTCCCATTCCCATTGAAACTTTTCAAATCCCTCTCAAAACTGTTGGAATTCTGTTGAAGCTTTTAAAATTCTCTCTAGAATTTTCAAAATCCATGTCCACATGTTTACAATTTCACGTCAAAAAATGGCTAAAATTCCAGTTGAAATTTTTTCAAAGTCCCTTAAAAATTTTCCAATTTTTGTCCCAATTCTTCCCATTCCCATTGAAACTTTTCAAATCCATCTCAAAATTGTTGAAATTCTGTTGAAGCTTTTAAAATTCTCTCTAGAATTTTCAAAATCCATGTCCACATGTTTACAATTTCACGTCAAAAAATTGCTAAAATTCCAGTTGAAATTTTTTCAAAGTCCCTTAAAAATTTTCCCATTTTTGTCCCAATTCTTCCCATTCCCATTGAAACTTTTTAAATCCCTCTCAAAATTGTTGAAATTCTGTTGAAGCTTTTAAAATTCTCTCTAGAATTTTCAAAATCCATGTCCACATGTTTACAATTTCACGTCAAAAAATGGCTAAAATTCCAGTTGAAATTTTTTCAAAGTCCCTTCAAAATTTTCCAATTTTTGTCCCAATTCTTCCCATTCCCATTGAAACTTTTCAAATCCCTCTCAAAATTGTTGAAATTCTGTTGAAGCTTTTAAAATTCTCTCTAGAATTTTCAAAATCCATGTCCACATGTTTATAATTTCACGTCAAAAAATTGCTAAAATTCCAGTTGAAATTTTTTCAAAGTCCCTTAAAAATTTTCCAATTTTTGTCCCAATTCTTCCCATTCCCATTGAAACTTTTCAAATCCCTCTCAAAATTGTAGAAATTCTGTTGAAGCTTTTAAAATTCTCTCTAGAATTTTCAAAATCTACTTCAACATGTTTACAATTTCACGTCAAAATTGCTAAAATTCCAGTTGAAATTTTTTCAAAGTCCCTTAAAAATTTCCAATTTTTGTCCCGATTCTTCCCATTCCCATTGAAACTTTTCAAATCCCTCTCAAAATTGTTGAAATTCTGTTGAAGCTTTTAAAATTCTCTCTAGAATTTTCAAAATCCATGTCCACATGTTTACAATTTCACGTCAAAAAATGGCTAAAATTCCAGTTGAAATTTTTTCAAAGTCCCTTCAAAATTTTCCAATTTTTGTCCCAATTCTTCCCATTCCCATTGAAACTTTTCAAATCCCTCTCAAAATTGTTGAAATTCTCTTGAAGCTTTTAAAATTCTCTCTAGAATTTTCAAAATCCATGTCCACATGTTTACAATTTCACATCAAAAAATGGCTAAAATTCCAGTTGAAATTTTTCAAAGTCCCTTAAAAATTTTCCAATTTTTGTCCCAATTCTTCCAATTCCCATTGAAACTTTTCAAATCCCTCTCAAAACTGTTGGAATTCTGTTGAAGCTTTTAAAATTCTCTCTAGAATTTTCAAAATCCATGTCCACATGTTTACAATTTCACGTCAAAAAATGGCTAAAATTCCAGTTGAAATTTTTTCAAAGTCCCTTAAAAATTTTCCAATTTTTGTCCCAATTCTTCCCATTCCCATTGAAACTTTTCAAATCCATCTCAAAATTGTTGAAATTCTGTTGAAGCTTTTAAAATTCTCTCTAGAATTTTCAAAATCCATGTCCACATGTTTACAATTTCACGTCAAAAAATTGCTAAAATTCCAGTTGAAATTTTTTCAAAGTCCCTTAAAAATTTTCCCATTTTTGTCCCAATTCTTCCCATTCCCATTGAAACTTTTCAAATCCCTCTCAAAATTGTTGAAATTCTGTTGAAGCTTTTAAAATTCTCTCTAGAATTTTCAAAATCCATGTCCGCAGGTTTACAATTTCACGTAAAAAAATTGGTAAAATTCCAGTTGAAATTTTTTCAAAGACCCTTAAAAATTTTCCGATTTTTGTCCCAATTCTTCCCATTCCCATTGAAACTTTTCAAATCCCTCTCAATATTGTTGAAATTCTGTTGAAGCTTTTAAAATTCTCTCTAGAATTTTCAAAATCCATGTCCACATGTTTACAATTTCACGTCAAAAAATTGCTAAAATTCCAGTTGAAATTTTTTCAAAGTCCCTTAAAAATTTTCCAATTTTTGTCCCAATTCTTCCCATTCCCATTGAAACTTTTCAAATCCATCTCAAAATTGTTGAAATTCTGTTGAAGCTTTTAAAATTCTCTCTAGAATTTTCAAAATCCATGTCCACATGTTTACAATTTCACGTCAAAAAATTGCTAAAATTCCAGTTGAAATTTTTTCAAAGTCCCTTAAAAATTTTCCAATTTTTGTCCCAATTCTTCCCATTCCCATTGAAACTTTTCAAATCCCTCTCAAAATTGTTGAAATTCTGTTGAAGCTTTTAAAATTCTCTCTAGAATTTTCAAAATCCATGTCCACATGTTTACGATTTCACGTCAAAAAATTGCTAAAATTCCAGTTGAAATTTTTTCAAAGTCCCTTAAAAATTTTCCCATTTTTGTCCCAATTCTTCCCATTCCCATTGAAACTTTTCAAATCCCTCTCAAAATTGTTGAAATTCTGTTGAAGCTTTTAAAATTCTCTCTAGAATTTTCAAAATCCATGTCCACATGTTTACAATTTCACGTCAAAAAATTGCTAAAATTCCAGTTGAAATTTTTTCAAAGTCCCTTAAAAATTTTCCAATTTTTGTCCCAATTCTTCCCATTCCCATTGAAACTTTTCAAATCCCTCTCAAAACTGTTGGAATTCTGTTGAAGCTTTTAAAATTCTCTCTAGAATTTTCAAAATCCACTTCAACATGTTTACAATTTCACGTCAAAAAATTGCTAAAATTCCAGTTGAAATTTTTTCAAAGTCCCTTAAAAATTTTCCAATTTTTGTCCCAATTCTTCCCATTCCCATTGAAACTTTTCAAATCCATCTCAAAATTGTTGAAATTCTGTTGAAGCTTTTAAAATTCTCTCTAGAATTTTCAAAATCCATGTCCACATGTTTACAATTTCACGTCAAAAAATTGCTAAAATTCCAGTTGAAATTTTTTCAAAGTCCCTTAAAAATTTTCCAATTTTTGTCCCAATTCTTCCCATTCCCATTGAAACTTCTCAAATCCCTCTCAAAATTGTTGAAATTCTGTTGAAGCTTTTAAAATTCTCTCTAGAATTTTCAAAATCCATGTCCACATGTTTACAATTTCACGTCAAAAAATGGCTAAAATTCCAGTTGAAATTTTTTCAAAGTCCCTTAAAAATTTTCCAATTTTTGTCCCAATTCTTCCCATTCCCATTGAAACTTTTCAAATCCCTCTCAAAACTGTTGAAATTCTGTTGAAGCTTTTAAAATTCTCTCTAGAATTTTCAAAATCCATGTCCACATGTTTACAATTTCACGTCAAAAAATTGCTAAAATTCCAGTTGAAATTTTTTCAAAGTCCCTTAAAAATTTTCCAATTTTTGTCCCAATTCTTCCCATTCCCATTGAAACTTTTCAAATCCCTCTCAAAACTGTTGAAATCCTATTGAAAGTTTGCCACTTCTCTCTAAAATTTTCAAAATCCATGTCCACATGTTTACAATTTCACGTCAAAATTGCTAAAATTCCAGTTGAAATTTTTTCAAAGTCCCTTACAAATTTTCCAATTTTTGTCCCAATTCTTCCCATTCCCATTGAAACTTCTCAAATCCCTCTCAAAATTGTTGAAATTCTGTTGAAGCTTTTAAAATTCTCTCTAGAATTTTCAAAATCCATGTCCACATGTTTACAATTTCACGTCAAAAAATTGCTAAAATTCCAGTTGAAATTTTTTCAAAGTCCCTTAAAAATTTTCCAATTTTTGTCCCAATTCTTCCCATTCCCATTGAAACTTTTCAAATCCCTCTCAAAATTGTTGAAATTCTGTTGAAGCTTTTAAAATTCTCTCTAGAGTTTTCAAAATCCATGTCCACATGTTTACAATTTCACGTAAAAAAATTGCTAAAATTCCAGTTGCAATTTTTTCAAAGTCCCTTAAAAATTTTCCAATTTTTGTCCCAATTCTTCCCATTCCCATTGAAACTTATCAAATCCATCTCAAAATTGTTGAAATTCTGTTGAAGCTTTTAAAATTCTCTCTAGAATTTTCAAAATCCATGTCCACATGTTTACAATTTCACGTCAAAAAATTGCTAAAATTCCAGTTGAAATTTTTTCAAAGTCCCTTAAAAATTTTCCAATTTTTGTCCCAATTCTTCCCATTCCCATTGAAACTTTTCAAATCCCTCTCAAAACTGTTGAAATTCTGTTGAAGCTTTTAAAATTCTCTCTAGAATTTTCAAAATCCATGTCCACATGTTTACAATTTCACGTCAAAAAATTGCTAAAATTCCAGTTGAAATTTTTTCAAAGTCCCTTAAAAATTTTCCAATTTTTGTCCCAATTCTTCCCATTCCCATTGAAACTTTTCAAATCCCTCTCAAAACTGTTGAAATTCTGTTGAAGCTTTTAAAATTCTCTCTAGAATTTTCAAAATCCATGTCCACATGTTTACAATTTCACGTCAAAAAATGGCTAAAATTCCAGTTGAAATTTTTTCAAAGTCCCTTAAAAATTTTCCAATTTTTGTCCCAATTCTTCCCATTCCCATTGAAACTTTTCAAATCCCTCTCAAAACTGTTGAAATCCTATTGAAAGTTTGCCACTTCTCTCTAGAATTTTCAAAATCCATGTCCACATGTTTACAATTTCACGTCAAAATGGCTAAAATTCCAGTTGCAATTTTTTCAAAGTCCCTTACAAATTTTCCAATTTTTGTCCCAATTCTTCCCATTCCCATTGAAACTTCTCAAATCCCTCTCAAAATTGTTGAAATTCTGTTGAAGCTTTTAAAATTCTCTCTAGAATTTTCAAAATCCATGTCCACATGTTTACAATTTCACGTCAAAAAATGGCTAAAATTCCAGTTGAAATTTTTTCAAAGTCCCTTAAAAATTCTCCAATTTTTGTCCCAATTCTTCCCATTCCCATTGAAACTTTTCAAATCCCTCTCAAAACTGTTGAAATTCTGTTGAAGCTTTTAAAATTCTCTCTAGAATTTTCAAAATCCATGTCCACATGTTTACAATTTCACGTCAAAAAATGGCTAAAATTCCAGTTGAAATTTTTTCAAAGTCCCTTAAAAATTTTCCAATTTTTGTCCCAATTCTTCCCATTCCCATTGAAACTTTTCAAATCCCTCTCAAAACTGTTGA
This sequence comes from Streptopelia decaocto, assembly GCF_964273445.1. NCBI lineage: Eukaryota > Metazoa > Chordata > Aves > Columbiformes > Columbidae > Streptopelia > Streptopelia decaocto. Next base: position 7,596 of record NW_028116528.1, on the reverse strand, counting down.
AATCCTATTGAAAGTTTGCCACTTCTCTCTAAAATTTTCAAAATCCATGTCCACATGTTTACAATTTCACGTCAAAATTGCTAAAATTCCAGTTGAAATTTTTTCAAAGTCCCTTACAAATTTTCCAATTTTTGTCCCAATTCTTCCCATTCCCATTGAAACTTCTCAAATCCCTCTCAAAATTGTTGAAATTCTGTTGAAGCTTTTAAAATTCTCTCTAGAATTTTCAAAATCCATGTCCACATGTTTACAATTTCACGTCAAAAAATTGCTAAAATTCCAGTTGAAATTTTTTCAAAGTCCCTTAAAAATTTTCCAATTTTTGTCCCAATTCTTCCCATTCCCATTGAAACTTTTCAAATCCCTCTCAAAATTGTTGAAATTCTGTTGAAGCTTTTAAAATTCTCTCTAGAGTTTTCAAAATCCATGTCCACATGTTTACAATTTCACGTAAAAAAATTGCTAAAATTCCAGTTGCAATTTTTTCAAAGTCCCTTAAAAATTTTCCAATTTTTGTCCCAATTCTTCCCATTCCCATTGAAACTTATCAAATCCATCTCAAAATTGTTGAAATTCTGTTGAAGCTTTTAAAATTCTCTCTAGAATTTTCAAAATCCATGTCCACATGTTTACAATTTCACGTCAAAAAATTGCTAAAATTCCAGTTGAAATTTTTTCAAAGTCCCTTACAAATTTTCCAATTTTTGTCCCAATTCTTCCCATTCCCATTGAAACTTTTCAAATCCCTCTCAAAACTGTTGGAATTCTGTTGAAGCTTTTAAAATTCTCTCTAGAATTTTCAAAATCCATGTCCACATGTTTACAATTTCACGTCAAAAAATTGCTAAAATTCCAGTTGAAATTTTTTCAAAGTCCCTTAAAAATTTTCCAATTTTTGTCCCAATTCTTCCCATTCCCATTGAAACTTCTCAAATCCCTCTCAAAATTGTTGAAATTCTCTTGAAGCTTTTAAAATTCTCTCTAGAATTTTCAAAATCCATGTCCACATGTTTACAATTTCACGTCAAAAAATTGCTAAAATTCCAGTTGAAATTTTTTCAAAGTCCCTTAAAAATTTTCCCATTTTTGTCCCAATTCTTCCCATTCCCATTGAAACTTTTCAAATCCCTCTCAAAACTGTTGAAATCCTACTGAAATTTTGACACTTCTCTCTAGAATTTTCAAAATCCATGTCCACATGTTTACAATTTCACGTCAAAAAATTGCTAAAATTCCGGTTGAAATTTTTCCAAGTCCCTTAAAAATTTTCCAATTTTTGTCCCAATTCTTCCCATTCCCATTGAAACTTTTCAAATCCCTCTCAAAACTGTTGGAATTCTGTTGAAGCTTTTAAAATTCTCTCTAGAATTTTCAAAATCCATGTCCACATGTTTACAATTTCACGTAAAAAAATTGCGAAAATTCCAGTTGCAATTTTTTCAAAGTCCCTTAAAAATTTTCCCATTTTTGTCCCAATTCTTCCCATTCCCATTGAAACTTTTCAAATCCCTCTCAAAATTGTTGAAATTCTGTTGAAGCTTTTAAAATTCTCTCTAGAATTTTCAAAATCCATGTCCACATGTTTACAATTTCACGTCAAAAAATTGCTAAAATTCCAGTTGAAATTTTTTCAAAGTCCCTTAAAAATTTTCCAATTTTTGTCCCAATTCTTCCCATTCCCATTGAAACTTTTCAAATCCCTCTCAAAACTGTTGGAATTCTGTTGAAGCTTTTAAAATTCTCTCTAGAATTTTCAAAGTCCACGTCTACATGTTTACAAATTCAGGTCAAAAAATTGCTAAAATTCCAGTTGAAATTTTTTCAAAGTCCCTTAAAAATTTTCCCATTTTTGTCCCAATTCTTCCCATTCCCATTGAAACTTTTCAAATCCCTCTCAAAACTGTTGAAATCCTACTGAAATTTTGACACTTCTCTCTAGAATTTTCAAAATCCATGTCCACATGTTTACAATTTCACGTCAAAATTGCTAAAATTCCAGTTGAAATTTTTTCAAAGTCCCTTAAAAATTTTCCCATTTTTGTCCCAATTCTTCCCATTCCCATTGAAACTTTTCAAATGCCTCTCAAAACTGTTGGAATTCTGTTGAAGCTTTTAAAATTCTCTCTAGAATTTTCAAAATCCATGTCCACATGTTTACAATTTCACGTCAAAAAATTGCTAAAATTCCAGTTGAAATTTTTTCAAAGTCCCTTAAAAATTCTCCAATTTTTGTCCCAATTCTTCCCATTCCCATTGAAACTTTTCAAATCCCTCTCAAAATTGTTGAAATTCTGTTGAAGCTTTTAAAATTCTCTCTAGAATTTTCAAAATCCATGTCCACATGTTTACGATTTCACGTCAAAAAATGGCTAAAATTCCAGTTGCAATTTTTTCAAAGTCCCTTAAAAATTTTCCAATTTTTGTCCCAATTCTTCCCATTCCCATTGAAACTTTTCAAATCCCTCTCAAAATTGTTGAAATTCTGTTGAAGCTTTTAAAATTCTCTCTAGAATTTTCAAAATCCATGTCCACATGTTTACAATTTCACGTCAAAAAATGGCTAAAATTCCAGTTGAAATTTTTTCAAAGTCCCTTAAAAATTTTCCAATTTTTGTCCCAATTCTTCCCATTCCCATTGAAACTTTTCAAATCCCTCTCAAAACTGTTGGAATTCTGTTGAAGCTTTTAAAATTCTCTCTAGAATTTTCAAAATCCACTTTAGCATGTTTACAATTTCACGTCAAAAAATTGCTAAAATTCCAGTTGAAATTTTTTCAAAGTCCCTTAAAAATTTTCCAATTTTTGTCCCAATTCTTCCCATTCCCATTGAAACTTTTCAAATGCCTCTCAAAACTGTTGGAATTCTGTTGAAGCTTTTAAAATTCTCTCTAGAATTTTCAAAATCCATGTCCACATGTTTACAATTTCACGTCAAAAAATTGCTAAAATTCCAGTTGAAATTTTTTCAAAGTCCCTTAAAAATTCTCCAATTTTTGTCCCAATTCTTCCCATTCCCATTGAAACTTTTCAAATCCCTCTCAAAATTGTTGAAATTCTGTTGAAGCTTTTAAAATTCTCTCTAGAATTTTCAAAATCCATGTCCACATGTTTACGATTTCACGTCAAAAAATGGCTAAAATTCCAGTTGCAATTTTTTCAAAGTCCCTTAAAAATTTTCCAATTTTTGTCCCAATTCTTCCCATTCCCATTGAAACTTTTCAAATCCCTCTCAAAATTGTTGAAATTCTGTTGAAGCTTTTAAAATTCTCTCTAGAATTTTCAAAATCCATGTCCACATGTTTACAATTTCACGTCAAAAAATGGCTAAAATTCCAGTTGAAATTTTTTCAAAGTCCCTTAAAAATTTTCCAATTTTTGTCCCAATTCTTCCCATTCCCATTGAAACTTTTCAAATCCCTCTCAAAACTGTTGGAATTCTGTTGAAGCTTTTAAAATTCTCTCTAGAATTTTCAAAATCCACTTCAGCATGTTTACAATTTCACGTCAAAAAATTGCTAAAATTCCAGTTGAAATTTTTTCAAAGTCCCTTAAAAATTTTCCCATTTTTGTCCCAATTCTTCCCATTCCCATTGAAACTTTTCAAATGCCTCTCAAAACTGTTGGAATTCTGTTGAAGCTTTTAAAATTCTCTCTAGAATTTTCAAAATCCATGTCCACATGTTTACAATTTCACGTCAAAAAATTGCTAAAATTCCAGTTGAAATTTTTTCAAAGTCCCTTAAAAATTCTCCAATTTTTGTCCCAATTCTTCCCATTCCCATTGAAACTTTTCAAATCCCTCTCAAAATTGTTGAAATTCTGTTGAAGCTTTTAAAATTCTCTCTAGAATTTTCAAAATCCATGTCCACATGTTTACGATTTCACGTCAAAAAATGGCTAAAATTCCAGTTGCAATTTTTTCAAAGTCCCTTAAAAATTTTCCAATTTTTGTCCCAATTCTTCCCATTCCCATTGAAACTTTTCAAATCCATCTCAAAATTGTTGAAATTCTGTTGAAGCTTTTAAAATTCTCTCTAGAATTTTCAAAATCCATGTCCACATGTTTACAATTTCACGTCAAAAAATTGCTAAAATTCCAGTTGAAATTTTTTCAAAGTCCCTTAAAAATTCTCCAATTTTTGTCCCAATTCTTCCCATTCCCATTGAAACTTTTCAAATCCCTCTCAAAATTGTTGAAATTCTGTTGAAGCTTTTAAAATTCTCTCTAGAATTTTCAAAATCCATGTCCACATGTTTACGATTTCACGTCAAAAAATGGCTAAAATTCCAGTTGAAATTTTTTCAAAGTCCCTTAAAAATTTTCCCATTTTTGTCCCAATTCTTCCCATTCCCATTGAAACTTTTCAAATGCCTCTCAAAACTGTTGGAATTCTGTTGAAGCTTTTAAAATTCTCTCTAGAATTTTCAAAATCCATGTCCACATGTTTACAATTTCACGTCAAAAAATTGCTAAAATTCCAGTTGAAATTTTTTCAAAGTCCCTTAAAAATTCTCCAATTTTTGTCCCAATTCTTCCCATTCCCATTGAAACTTTTCAAATCCCTCTCAAAATTGTTGAAATTCTGTTGAAGCTTTTAAAATTCTCTCTAGAATTTTCAAAATCCATGTCCACATGTTTACGATTTCACGTCAAAAAATGGCTAAAATTCCAGTTGCAATTTTTTCAAAGTCCCTTAAAAATTTTCCAATTTTTGTCCCAATTCTTCCCATTCCCATTGAAACTTTTCAAATCCCTCTCAAAATTGTTGAAATTCTGTTGAAGCTTTTAAAATTCTCTCTAGAATTTTCAAAATCCATGTCCACATGTTTACAATTTCACGTCAAAAAATGGCTAAAATTCCAGTTGAAATTTTTTCAAAGTCCCTTAAAAATTTTCCAATTTTTGTCCCAATTCTTCCCATTCCCATTGAAACTTTTCAAATCCCTCTCAAAACTGTTGGAATTCTGTTGAAGCTTTTAAAATTCTCTCTAGAATTTTCAAAATCCACTTTAGCATGTTTACAATTTCACGTCAAAAAATTGCTAAAATTCCAGTTGAAATTTTTTCAAAGTCCCTTAAAAATTTTCCAATTTTTGTCCCAATTCTTCCCATTCCCATTGAAACTTTTCAAATGCCTCTCAAAACTGTTGGAATTCTGTTGAAGCTTTTAAAATTCTCTCTAGAATTTTCAAAATCCATGTCCACATGTTTACAATTTCACGTCAAAAAATTGCTAAAATTCCAGTTGAAATTTTTTCAAAGTCCCTTAAAAATTCTCCAATTTTTGTCCCAATTCTTCCCATTCCCATTGAAACTTTTCAAATCCCTCTCAAAATTGTTGAAATTCTGTTGAAGCTTTTAAAATTCTCTCTAGAATTTTCAAAATCCATGTCCACATGTTTACGATTTCACGTCAAAAAATGGCTAAAATTCCAGTTGCAATTTTTTCAAAGTCCCTTAAAAATTTTCCAATTTTTGTCCCAATTCTTCCCATTCCCATTGAAACTTTTCAAATCCCTCTCAAAATTGTTGAAATTCTGTTGAAGCTTTTAAAATTCTCTCTAGAATTTTCAAAATCCATGTCCACATGTTTACAATTTCACGTCAAAAAATGGCTAAAATTCCAGTTGAAATTTTTTCAAAGTCCCTTAAAAATTTTCCAATTTTTGTCCCAATTCTTCCCATTCCCATTGAAACTTTTCAAATCCCTCTCAAAACTGTTGGAATTCTGTTGAAGCTTTTAAAATTCTCTCTAGAATTTTCAAAATCCACTTCAGCATGTTTACAATTTCACGTCAAAAAATTGCTAAAATTCCAGTTGAAATTTTTTCAAAGTCCCTTAAAAATTTTCCAATTTTTGTCCCAATTCTTCCCATTCCCATTGAAACTTTTCAAATGCCTCTCAAAACTGTTGGAATTCTGTTGAAGCTTTTAAAATTCTCTCTAGAATTTTCAAAATCCATGTCCACATGTTTACAATTTCACGTCAAAAAATTGCTAAAATTCCAGTTGAAATTTTTTCAAAGTCCCTTAAAAATTCTCCAATTTTTGTCCCAATTCTTCCCATTCCCATTGAAACTTTTCAAATCCCTCTCAAAATTGTTGAAATTCTGTTGAAGCTTTTAAAATTCTCTCTAGAATTTTCAAAATCCATGTCCACATGTTTACGATTTCACGTCAAAAAATGGCTAAAATTCCAGTTGCAATTTTTTCAAAGTCCCTTAAAAATTTTCCAATTTTTGTCCCAATTCTTCCCATTCCCATTGAAACTTTTCAAATCCCTCTCAAAATTGTTGAAATTCTGTTGAAGCTTTTAAAATTCTCTCTAGAATTTTCAAAATCCATGTCCACATGTTTACAATTTCACGTCAAAAAATGGCTAAAATTCCAGTTGAAATTTTTTCAAAGTCCCTTAAAAATTTTCCAATTTTTGCTCCCAATTCTTCCCATTCCCATTGAAACTTTTCAAATCCCTCTCAAAATTGTTGAAATTCTCTTGAAGCTTTTAAAATTCTCTCTAGAATTTTCAAAATCCATGTCCACATGTTTACAATTTCACGTCAAAAAATGGCTAAAATTCCAGTTGAAATTTTTTCAAAGTCCCTGAAAAATTTTCCAATTTTTGTCCCAATTCTTCCCATTCCCATTGAAACTTTTCAAATCCCTCTCAAAATTGTTGAAATTCCCTTGAAGCTTTTAAAATTCTCTCTAGAATTTTCAAAATCCATGTCCACATGTTTACAATTTCACGTCAAAAAATGGCTAAAATTCCAGTTGAAATTTTTTCAAAGTCCCTTAAAAATTTTCCAATTTTTGTCCCAATTCTTCCCATTCCCATTGAAACTTTTCAAATCCCTCTCAAAATTGTTGAAATTCTCTTGAAGCTTTTAAAATTCTCTCTAGAATTTTCAAAATCCATGTCCACATGTTTACAATTTCACATAAAAAATGGCTAAAATTCCAGTTGAAATTTTTTCAAAGTCCCTTAAAAACTTTCCAATTTTTGTCCCAATTCTTCCCATTCCCATTGAAACTTTTCAAATCCCTCTCAAAATTGTGGAAATTCTGTTGAAGCTTTTAAAATTCTCTCTAGAATTTTCAAAATCCATGTCCACATGTTTACAATTTCATGTCAAAAAATGGCTAAAATTCCAGTTGAAATTTTTTCAAAGTCCCTTAAAAATTTTCCAATTTTTGTCCCAATTCTTCCCATTCCCATTGAAACTTTTCAAATCCCTCTCAAAATTGTTGAAATTCTCTTGAAGCTTTTAAAATTCTCTCTAGAATTTTCAAAATCCATGTCCACATGTTTACAATTTCACGTCAAAATTGCGAAAAATTCCAGTTGAAATTTTTTCAAAGTCCCTTCAAAATTTTCCAATTTTTGTCCCAATTCTTCCCATTCCCATTGAAACTTTTCAAATCCCTCTCAAAATTGTTGAAATTCTCTTGAAGCTTTTAAAATTCTCTCTAGAATTTTCAAAATCCATGTCCACATGTTTACAATTTCACGTCAAAAAATTGCTAAAATTCCAGTTGAAATTTTTTCAAAGTCCCTGAAAAATTTTCCAATTTTTGTCCCAATTCTTCCCATT
>NW_028116529.1:0-29176 GCF_964273445.1 Streptopelia decaocto | reverse complement strand
GGGAATGGGAAGAATTGGGACAAAAATTGGAAAATTTTTAAGGGACTTTGAAAAAATTTCAACTGGAATTTTAGCAATTATTTACGTGAAATTGTAAACATGTGGACATGGATTTTGAAAATTCTAGAGAGAATTTTAAAAGCTTCAACAGAATTTCAACAATTTTGAGAGGGATTTGAAAAGTTTCAATGGGAATGGGAAGAATTGGAACAAAAATTGGAAAATTTTTAAGGGACTTTGAAAAAATTTCAACTGGAATTTTAGCAATTTTTTGACGTGAAATTGTAAACATGTGGCCATGGATTTTGAAAATTCTAGAGAGAATTTTAAAAGCTTCAAGAGAATTTCAACAATTTTGAGAGGGATTTGAAAAGTTTCAATGGGAATGGGAAGAATTGGGACAAAAATTGGAAAATTTTTAAGGGACTTTGAAAAAATTTCAACTGGAATTTTAGCCATTTTTTGACGTGAAATTGTAAACATGTGGCCATGGATTTTGAAAATTCTAGAGAGAATTTTAAAAGCTTCAAGAGAATTTCAACAATTTTGAGAGGGATTTGAAAAGTTTCAATGGGAATGGGAAGAATTGGGACAAAAATTGGAAAATTTTTAAGGGACTTTGAAAAAATTTCAACTGGAATTTTAGCCATTTTTTGACGTGAAATTGTAAACATGTGGCCATGGATTTTGAAAATTCTAGAGAGAATTTTAAAAGCTTCAAGAGAATTTCAACAATTTTGAGAGGGATTTGAAAAGTTTCAATGGGAATGGGAAGAATTGGGACAAAAATTGGAAAATTTTTAAGGGACTTTGAAAAAATTTCAACTGGAATTTTAGCCATTTTTTGACGTGAAATTGTAAACATGTGGACATGGATTTTGAAAATTCTAGAGAGAATTTTAAAAGCTTCAAGAGAATTTCAACAATTTTGAGAGGGATTTGAAAAGTTTCAATGGGAATGGGAAGAATTGGGACAAAAATTGGAAAATTTTTAAGGGACTTTGAAAAAATTTCAACTGGAATTTTAGCCATTTTTTGACGTGAAATTGTAAACATGTGGACATGGATTTTGAAAATTCTAGAGAGAATTTTAAAAGCTTCAACAGAATTTCAACAATTTTGAGAGGGATTTGAAAAGTTTCAATGGGAATGGGAAGAATTGGGACAAAAATTGGAAAATTTTTAAGGGACTTTGAAAAAATTTCAACTGGAATTTTAGCCATTTTTTGACGTGAAATTGTAAACATGTGGACATGGATTTTGAAAATTCTAGAGAGAATTTTAAAAGCTTTAACAGAATTTCAACAATTTGGAGAGGGATTTGAAAAGTTTCAATGGGAATGGGAAGAATTGGGACAAAAATTGGAAAATTTTTAAGGGACTTTGAAAAAATTTCAACTGGAATTTTAGCAATTTTTTGACGTGAAATTGTAAACATGTGCCCATGGATTTTGAAAATTCTAGAGAGAATTTTAAAAGCTTCAACAGAATTTCAACAATTTTGAGAGGGATTTGAAAAGTTTCAATGGGAATGGGAAGAATTGGGACAAAAATTGGAAAATTTTTAAGGGACTTTGAAAAAATTTCAACTGGAATTTTACCATTTTTTTTTACGTGAAATTGTAAACATGTGGACATGGATTTTGAAAATTCTAGAGAGAATTTTAAAAGCTTCAAGAGAATTTCAACAATTTTGAGAGGGATTTGAAAAGTTTCAATGGGAATGGGAAGAATTGGGACAAAAATTGGAAAATTTTTAAGGGACTTTGAAAAAATTTCAACTGGAATTTTAGCCATTTTTTGACATGAAATTGTAAACATGTGGCCATGGATTTTGAAAATTCTAGAGAGAATTTTAAAAGCTTCAAGAGAATTTCAACAATTTTGAGAGGGATTTGAAAAGTTTCAATGGGAATGGGAAGAATTGGGACAAAAATTGGAAAATTTTTAAGGGACTTTGAAAAAATTTCAACTGGAATTTTAGCCATTTTTTGACGTGAAATTGTAAACATGTGGACATGGATTTTGAAAATTCTAGAGAGAATTTTAAAAGCTTCAAGAGAATTTCAACAATTTTGAGAGGGATTTGAAAAGTTTCAATGGGAATGGGAAGAATTGGGACAAAAATTGGAAAATTTTTCAGGGACTTTGAAAAAATTTCAACTGGAATTTTAGCAATTTTTTGACGTGAAATTGTAAACATGTGCCCATGGATTTTGAAAATTCTAGAGAGAATTTTAAAAGCTTCAAGAGAATTTCAACAATTTTGAGAGGGATTTGAAAAGTTTCAATGGGAATGGGAAGAATTGGGACAAAAATTGGAAAATTTTTAAGGGACTTTGAAAAAATTTCAACTGGAATTTTAGCCATTTTTTGACGTGAAATTGTAAACATGTGGACATGGATTTTGAAAATTCTAGAGAGAATTTTAAAAGCTTCAAGAGAATTTCAACAATTTTGAGAGGGATTTGAAAAGTTTCAATGGGAATGGGAAGAATTGGGACAAAAATTGGAAAATTTTTAAGGGACTTTGAAAAAATTTCAACTGGAATTTTAGCAATTTTTTGACGTGAAATTGTAAACATGTGGACATGGATTTTGAAAATTCTAGAGAGAATTTTAAAAGCTTCAAGAGAATTTCAACAATTTTGAGAGGGATTTGAAAAGTTTCAATGGGAATGGGAAGAATTGGGACAAAAATTGGAAAATTTTTAAGGGACTTTGAAAAAATTTCAACTGGAATTTTAGCCATTTTTTGACGTGAAATTGTAAACATGTGGACATGGATTTTGAAAATTCTAGAGAGAATTTTAAAAGCTTCAACAGAATTTCAACAATTTTGAGAGGGATTTGAAAAGTTTCAATGGGAATGGGAAGAATTGGGACAAAAATTGGAAAATTTTTAAGGGACTTTGAAAAAATTTCAACTGGAATTTTAGCCATTTTTTGACGTGAAATTGTAAACATGTGGACATGGATTTTGAAAATTCTAGAGAGAATTTTAAAAGCTTTAACAGAATTTCAACAATTTGGAGAGGGATTTGAAAAGTTTCAATGGGAATGGGAAGAATTGGGACAAAAATTGGAAAATTTTTAAGGGACTTTGAAAAAATTTCAACTGGAATTTTAGCAATTTTTTGACGTGAAATTGTAAACATGTGCCCATGGATTTTGAAAATTCTAGAGAGAATTTTAAAAGCTTCAACAGAATTTCAACAATTTTGAGAGGGATTTGAAAAGTTTCAATGGGAATGGGAAGAATTGGGACAAAAATTGGAAAATTTTTAAGGGACTTTGAAAAAATTTCAACTGGAATTTTACCATTTTTTTTTACGTGAAATTGTAAACATGTGGACATGGATTTTGAAAATTCTAGAGAGAATTTTAAAAGCTTCAAGAGAATTTCAACAATTTTGAGAGGGATTTGAAAAGTTTCAATGGGAATGGGAAGAATTGGGACAAAAATTGGAAAATTTTTAAGGGACTTTGAAAAAATTTCAACTGGAATTTTAGCCATTTTTTGACATGAAATTGTAAACATGTGGCCATGGATTTTGAAAATTCTAGAGAGAATTTTAAAAGCTTCAAGAGAATTTCAACAATTTTGAGAGGGATTTGAAAAGTTTCAATGGGAATGGGAAGAATTGGGACAAAAATTGGAAAATTTTTAAGGGACTTTGAAAAAATTTCAACTGGAATTTTAGCCATTTTTTGACGTGAAATTGTAAACATGTGGACATGGATTTTGAAAATTCTAGAGAGAATTTTAAAAGCTTCAAGAGAATTTCAACAATTTTGAGAGGGATTTGAAAAGTTTCAATGGGAATGGGAAGAATTGGGACAAAAATTGGAAAATTTTTCAGGGACTTTGAAAAAATTTCAACTGGAATTTTAGCAATTTTTTGACGTGAAATTGTAAACATGTGCCCATGGATTTTGAAAATTCTAGAGAGAATTTTAAAAGCTTCAACAGAATTTCAACAATTTTGAGAGGGATTTGAAAAGTTTCAATGGGAATGGGAAGAATTGGGACAAAAATTGGAAAATTTTTCAGGGACTTTGAAAAAATTTCAACTGGAATTTTAGCAATTTTTTTACGTGAAATTGTAAACATGTGGACATGGATTTTGAAAATTCTAGAGAGAATTTTAAAAGCTTCAAGAGAATTTCAACAATTTTGAGAGGGATTTGAAAAGTTTCAATGGGAATGGGAAGAATTGGAACAAAAATTGGAAAATTTTTAAGGGACTTTGAAAAAATTTCAACTGGAATTTTAGCAATTTTTTGACGTGAAATTGTAAACATGTGGACATGGATTTTGAAAATTCTAGAGAGAATTTTAAAAGCTTCAAGAGAATTTCAACAATTTTGAGAGGGATTTGAAAAGTTTCAATGGGAATGGGAAGAATTGGGACAAAAATTGGAAAATTTTGAAGGGACTTTGAAAAAATTGCAACTGGAATTTTAGCCATTTTTTGACGTGAAATTGTAAACATGATGCCAGTGGATTTTGAAAATTCTAGAGAGAATTTTAAAAGCTTCAAGAGAATTTCAACAATTTTGAGAGGGATTTGAAAAGTTTCAATGGGAATGGGAAGAATTGGGACGAAAATTGGAAAATTTTTAAGGGACTTTGAAAAAATTTCAACTGGAATTTTAGCCATTTTTTGACGTGAAATTGTAAACATGTTGAAGTGGATTTTGAAAATTCTAGAGAGAATTTTAAAAGCTTCAACAGAATTTCAACAATTTTGAGAGGGATTTGAAAAGTTTCAATGGGAATGGGAAGAATTGGGACAAAAATTGGAAAATTTTTAAGGGACTTTGAAAAAATTGCAACTGGAATTTTAGCCATTTTTTGACGTGAAATTGTAAACATGTGGACATGGATTTTGAAAATTCTAGAGAGAATTTTAAAAGCTTCAAGAGAATTTCAACAATTTTGAGAGGGATTTGAAAAGTTTCAATGGGAATGGGAAGAATTGGGACAAAAATTGGAAAATTTTTAAGGGACTTTGAAAAAATTTCAACTGGAATTTTAGCCTTTTTTTATGTGAAATTGTAAACATGTGGACATGGATTTTGAAAATTCTAGAGAGAATTTTAAAAGCTTCAACAGAATTTCAACAATTTTGAGAGGGATTTGAAAAGTTTCAATGGGAATGGGAAGAATTGGGACAAAAATTGGAAAATTTTTGAGGGACTTTGAAAAAATTGCAACTGGAATTTTAGCCATTTTTTGACGTGAAATTGTAAACATGTGGCCATGGATTTTGAAAATTCTAGAGAGAATTTTAAAAGCTTCAAGAGAATTTCAACAATTTTGAGAGGGATTTGAAAAGTTTCAATGGGAATGGGAAGAATTGGGACAAAAATTGGAAAATTTTTAAGGGACTTTGAAAAAATTTCAACTGGAATTTTAGCCTTTTTTTATGTGAAATTGTAAACATGTGGACATGGATTTTGAAAATTCTAGAGAGAATTTTAAAAGCTTCAACAGAATTTCAACAATTTTGAGAGGGATTTGAAAAGTTTCAATGGGAATGGGAAGAATTGGGACAAAAATTGGAAAATTTTTAAGGGACTTTGAAAAAATTGCAACTGGAATTTTAGCCATTTTTTGACGTGAAATTGTAAACATGTGGACATGGATTTTGAAAATTCTAGGGAGAATTTTAAAAGCTTCAACAGAATTTCAACAATTTTGAGAGGGATTTGAAAAGTTTCAATGGGAATGGGAAGAATTGGGGCAAAAATTGGAAAATTTTTAAGGGACTTTGAAAAAATTTCAACTGGAATTTTAGCCATTTTTTGACGTGAAATTGTAAACATGTGGACATGGATTTTGAAAATTCTAGAGAGAATTTTAAAAGCTTCAACAGAATTTCAACAATTTTGAGAGGGATTTGAAAAGTTTCAATGGGAATGGGAAGAATTGGGACAAAAATTGGAAAATTTTTAAGGGACTTTGAAAAAATTTCAACTGGAATTTTAGCAATTTTGACGTGAAATTGTAAACATGTGGCCATGGATTTTGAAAATTCTAGAGAGAATTTTAAAAGCTTCAACAGAATTTCAACAATTTTGAGAGGGATTTGAAAAGTTTCAATGGGAATGGGAAGAATTGGGACAAAAATTGGAAAATTTTTAAGGGACTTTGAAAAAATTGCAACTGGAATTTTAGCCATTTTTTGACGTGAAATTGTAAACATGATGAAGTGGATTTTGAAAATTCTAGAGAGAATTTTAAAAGCTTCAACAGAATTTCAACAATTTTGAGAGGGATTTGAAAAGTTTCAATGGGAATGGGAAGAATTGGGACAAAAATTGGAAAATTTTTAAGGGACTTTGAAAAAATTGCAACTGGAATTTTAGCCATTTTTTGACGTGAAATTGTAAACATGATGAAGTGGATTTTGAAAATTCTAGAGAGAATTTTAAAAGCTTCAAGAGAATTTCAACAATTTGGAGAGGGATTTGAAAAGTTTCAATGGGAATGGGAAGAATTGGGAGAAAAATTGGAAAATTTTTAAGGGACTTTGAAAAAATTTCAACTGGAATTTTAGCCATTTTTTGACGTGAAATTGTAAACATGTGGCCATGGATTTTGAAAATTCTAGAGAGAATTTTAAAAGCTTCAACAGAATTTCAACAATTTTGAGAGGGATTTGAAAAGTTTCAATGGGAATGGGAAGAATTGGGACAAAAATTGGAAAATTTTTAAGGGACTTTGAAAAAATTTCAACTGGAATTTTAGCAATTTTGACGTGAAATTGTAAACATGTGGACATGGATTTTGAAAATTCTAGAGAGAATTTTAAAAGCTTCAACAGAATTTCAACAATTTTGAGAGGGATTTGAAAAGTTTCAATGGGAATGGGAAGAATTGGGACAAAAATTGGAAAATTTTTAAGGGACTTTGAAAAAATTTCAACTGGAATTTTAGCCTTTTTTTATGTGAAATTGTAAACATGTGGACATGGATTTTGAAAATTCTAGAGAGAATTTTAAAAGCTTCAACAGAATTTCAACAATTTTGAGAGGGATTTGAAAAGTTTCAATGGGAATGGGAAGAATTGGGACAAAAATTGGAAAATTTTTAAGGGACTTTGAAAAAATTTCAACTGGAATTTTAGCCATTTTTTGACGTGAAATTGTAAACATGTGGCCATGGATTTTGAAAATTCTAGGGAGAATTTTAAAAGCTTCAACAGAATTTCAACAATTTTGAGAGGGATTTGAAAAGTTTCAATGGGAATGGGAAGAATTGGGGCAAAAATTGGAAAATTTTGAAGGGACTTTGAAAAAATTTCAACTGGAATTTTAGCCATTTTTTGACGTGAAATTGTAAACATGTGGCCATGGATTTTGAAAATTCTAGAGAGAATTTTAAAAGCTTCAACAGAATTTCAACAATTTTGAGAGGGATTTGAAAAGTTCCAATGGGAATGGGAAGAATTGGGACAAAAATTGGAAAATTTTTAAGGGACTTTGAAAAAATTGCAACTGGAATTTTAGCCATTTTTTGACGTGAAATTGTAAACATGTGGACATGGATTTTGAAAATTCTAGAGAGAATTTTAAAAGCTTCAACAGAATTTCAACAATTTTGAGAGGGATTTGAAAAGTTTCAATGGGAATGGGAAGAATTGGGACAAAAATTGGAAAATTTTTAAGGGACTTTGAAAAAATTTCAACTGGAATTTTAGCCATTTTTTGACGTGAAATTGTAAACATGTGGACATGGATTTTGAAAATTCTAGAGAGAATTTTAAAAGCTTCAACAGAATTTCAACAATTTTGAGAGGGATTTGAAAAGTTTCAATGGGAATGGGAAGAATTGGGACAAAAATTGGAAAATTTTTCAGGGACTTTGACAAAATTTCAACTGGAATTTTAGCCATTTTTTGACGTGAAATTGTAAACATGATGAAGTGGATTTTGAAAATTCTAGAGAGAATTTTAAAAGCTTCAAGAGAATTTCAACAATTTTGAGAGGGATTTGAAAAGTTTCAATGGGAATGGGAAGAATTGGGGCAAAAATTGGAAAATTTTTAAGGGACTTTGAAAAAATTTCAACTGGAATTTTAGCCATTTTTTGACGTGAAATTGTAAACATGTGGACATGGATTTTGAAAATTCTAGAGAGAATTTTAAAAGCTTCAACAGAATTTCAACAATTTTGAGAGGGATTTGAAAAGTTTCAATGGGAATGGGAAGAATTGGGACAAAAATTGGAAAATTTTGAAGGGACTTTGAAAAAATTTCAACTGGAATTTTAGCCATTTTTTGACGTGAAATTGTAAACATGTGGACATGGATTTTGAAAATTCTAGAGAGAATTTTAAAAGCTTCAACAGAATTTCAACAATTTTGAGAGGGATTTGAAAAGTTTCAATGGGAATGGGAAGAATTGGGACAAAAATTGGAAAATTTTTAAGGGACTTTGAAAAAATTGCAACTGGAATTTTAGCCATTTTTTGACGTGAAATTGTAAACATGTGGCCATGGATTTTGAAAATTCTAGAGAGAATTTTAAAAGCTTCAAGAGAATTTCAACAATTTTGAGAGGGATTTGAAAAGTTTCAATGGGAATGGGAAGAATTGGGACAAAAATTGGAAAATTTTTAAGGGACTTTGAAAAAATTTCAACTGGAATTTTAGCCATTTTTTGACGTGAAATTGTAAACATGTGGCCATGGATTTTGAAAATTCTAGAGAGAATTTTAAAAGCTTTAACAGAATTTCAACAATTTTGAGAGGGATTTGAAAAGTTTCAATGGGAATGGGAAGAATTGGGACAAAAATTGGAAAACTTTTAAGGGACTTTGAAAAAATTTCAACTGGAATTTTAGCCATTTTTTGACGTGAAATTGTAAACATGTGGCCATGGATTTTGAAAATTCTAGAGATAATTTTAAAAGCTTCAACAGAATTTCAACAATTTTGAGAGGGATTTGAAAAGTTTCAATGGGAATGGGAAGAATTGGGACAAAAATTGGAAAATTTTGAAGGGACTTTGAAAAAATTGCAACTGGAATTTTAGCCATTTTTGGACGTGAAATTGTAAACATGTGGACATGGATTTTGAAAATTCTAGAGAGAATTTTAAAAGCTTCAACAGAATTTCAACAATTTTGAGAGGGATTTGAAAAGTTTCAATGGGAATGGGAAGAATTGGGACAAAAATTGGAAAATTTTTAAGGGACTTTGAAAAAATTTCAACTGGAATTTTAGCCATTTTTTGACGTGAAATTGTAAACATGTTGAAGTGGATTTTGAAAATTCTAGAGAGAATTTTAAAAGCTTCAACAGAATTTCAACAATTTTGAGAGGGATTTGAAAAGTTTCAATGGGAATGGGAAGAATTGGGGCAAAAATTGGAAAATTTTGAAGGGACTTTGAAAAAATTTCAACTGGAATTTTAGCCATTTTTTGACGTGAAATTGTAAACATGTGGCCATGGATTTTGAAAATTCTAGAGAGAATTTTAAAAGCTTCAACAGAATTTCAACAATTTTGAGAGGGATTTGAAAAGTTCCAATGGGAATGGGAAGAATTGGGACAAAAATTGGAAAATTTTTAAGGGACTTTGAAAAAATTGCAACTGGAATTTTAGCCATTTTTTGACGTGAAATTGTAAACATGTGGACATGGATTTTGAAAATTCTAGAGAGAATTTTAAAAGCTTCAACAGAATTTCAACAATTTTGAGAGGGATTTGAAAAGTTTCAATGGGAATGGGAAGAATTGGGACAAAAATTGGAAAATTTTTAAGGGACTTTGAAAAAATTTCAACTGGAATTTTAGCCATTTTTTGACGTGAAATTGTAAACATGTGGACATGGATTTTGAAAATTCTAGAGAGAATTTTAAAAGCTTCAACAGAATTTCAACAATTTTGAGAGGGATTTGAAAAGTTTCAATGGGAATGGGAAGAATTGGGACAAAAATTGGAAAATTTTTCAGGGACTTTGACAAAATTTCAACTGGAATTTTAGCCATTTTTTGACGTGAAATTGTAAACATGATGAAGTGGATTTTGAAAATTCTAGAGAGAATTTTAAAAGCTTCAAGAGAATTTCAACAATTTTGAGAGGGATTTGAAAAGTTTCAATGGGAATGGGAAGAATTGGGGCAAAAATTGGAAAATTTTTAAGGGACTTTGAAAAAATTTCAACTGGAATTTTAGCCATTTTTTGACGTGAAATTGTAAACATGTGGACATGGATTTTGAAAATTCTAGAGAGAATTTTAAAAGCTTCAACAGAATTTCAACAATTTTGAGAGGGATTTGAAAAGTTTCAATGGGAATGGGAAGAATTGGGACAAAAATTGGAAAATTTTGAAGGGACTTTGAAAAAATTTCAACTGGAATTTTAGCCATTTTTTGACGTGAAATTGTAAACATGTGGACATGGATTTTGAAAATTCTAGAGAGAATTTTAAAAGCTTCAACAGAATTTCAACAATTTTGAGAGGGATTTGAAAAGTTTCAATGGGAATGGGAAGAATTGGGACAAAAATTGGAAAATTTTTAAGGGACTTTGAAAAAATTGCAACTGGAATTTTAGCCATTTTTTGACGTGAAATTGTAAACATGTGGCCATGGATTTTGAAAATTCTAGAGAGAATTTTAAAAGCTTCAAGAGAATTTCAACAATTTTGAGAGGGATTTGAAAAGTTTCAATGGGAATGGGAAGAATTGGGACAAAAATTGGAAAATTTTTAAGGGACTTTGAAAAAATTTCAACTGGAATTTTAGCCATTTTTTGACGTGAAATTGTAAACATGTGGCCATGGATTTTGAAAATTCTAGAGAGAATTTTAAAAGCTTTAACAGAATTTCAACAATTTTGAGAGGGATTTGAAAAGTTTCAATGGGAATGGGAAGAATTGGGACAAAAATTGGAAAACTTTTAAGGGACTTTGAAAAAATTTCAACTGGAATTTTAGCCATTTTTTGACGTGAAATTGTAAACATGTGGCCATGGATTTTGAAAATTCTAGAGATAATTTTAAAAGCTTCAACAGAATTTCAACAATTTTGAGAGGGATTTGAAAAGTTTCAATGGGAATGGGAAGAATTGGGACAAAAATTGGAAAATTTTGAAGGGACTTTGAAAAAATTGCAACTGGAATTTTAGCCATTTTTGGACGTGAAATTGTAAACATGTGGACATGGATTTTGAAAATTCTAGAGAGAATTTTAAAAGCTTCAACAGAATTTCAACAATTTTGAGAGGGATTTGAAAAGTTTCAATGGGAATGGGAAGAATTGGGACAAAAATTGGAAAATTTTTAAGGGACTTTGAAAAAATTTCAACTGGAATTTTAGCCATTTTTTGACGTGAAATTGTAAACATGTGGCCATGGATTTTGAAAATTCTAGAGAGAATTTTAAAAGCTTTAACAGAATTTCAACAATTTTGAGAGGGATTTGAAAAGTTTCAATGGGAATGGGAAGAATTGGGACAAAAATTGGAAAATTTTTAAGGGACTTTGAAAAAATTTCAACTGGAATTTTAGCCATTTTTTGACGTGAAATTGTAAACATGTGGACATGGATTTTGAAAATTCTAGAGAGAATTTTAAAAGCTTCAACAGAATTTCAACAATTTTGAGAGGGATTTGAAAAGTTTCAATGGGAATGGGAAGAATTGGGACAAAAATTGGAAAATTTTTAAGGGACTTTGAAAAAATTTCAACTGGAATTTTAGCCATTTTTTGACGTGAAATTGTAAACATGTGGACATGGATTTTGAAAATTCTAGAGAGAATTTTAAAAGCTTCAACAGAATTTCAACAATTTTGAGAGGGATTTGAAAAGTTTCAATGGGAATGGGAAGAATTGGGACAAAAATTGGAAAATTTTTCAGGGACTTTGACAAAATTTCAACTGGAATTTTAGCCATTTTTTGACGTGAAATTGTAAACATGATGAAGTGGATTTTGAAAATTCTAGAGAGAATTTTAAAAGCTTCAAGAGAATTTCAACAATTTTGAGAGGGATTTGAAAAGTTTCAATGGGAATGGGAAGAATTGGGACAAAAATTGGAAAATTTTTAAGGGACTTTGAAAAAATTTCAACTGGAATTTTAGCCATTTTTTGACGTGAAATTGTAAACATGTGGACATGGATTTTGAAAATTCTAGAGAGAATTTTAAAAGCTTCAACAGAATTTCAACAATTTTGAGAGGGATTTGAAAAGTTTCAATGGGAATGGGAAGAATTGGGACAAAAATTGGAAAATTTTTAAGGGACTTTGAAAAAATTTCAACTGGAATTTTAGCCATTTTTTGACGTGAAATTGTAAACATGTGGACATGGATTTTGAAAATTCTAGAGAGAATTTTAAAAGCTTCAACAGAATTTCAACAATTTTGAGAGGGATTTGAAAAGTTTCAATGGGAATGGGAAGAATTGGGACAAAAATTGGAAAATTTTTAAGGGACTTTGAAAAAATTTCAACTGGAATTTTAGCCATTTTTTGACGTGAAATTGTAAACATGTGGACATGGATTTTGAAAATTCTAGAGAGAATTTTAAAAGCTTCAACAGAATTTCAACAATTTTGAGAGGGATTTGAAAAGTTTCAATGGGAATGGGAAGAATTGGGACAAAAATTGGAAAATTTTTAAGGGACTTTGAAAAAATTTCAACTGGAATTTTAGCCATTTTTTGACGTGAAATTGTAAACATGTGGACATGGATTTTGAAAATTCTAGAGAGAATTTTAAAAGCTTCAACAGAATTTCAACAATTTTGAGAGGGATTTGAAAAGTTTCAATGGGAATGGGAAGAATTGGGACAAAAATTGGAAAATTTTTAAGGGACTTTGAAAAAATTTCAACTGGAATTTTAGCAATTTTGACGTGAAATTGTAAACATGTGGACATGGATTTTGAAAATTCTAGAGAGAATTTTAAAAGCTTCAAGAGAATTTCAACAATTTTGAGAGGGATTTGAAAAGTTTCAATGGGAATGGGAAGAATTGGGACAAAAATTGGAAAATTTTTAAGGGACTTTGAAAAAATTTCAACTGGAATTTTAGCCATTTTTTGACGTGAAATTGTAAACATGTAGACATGGATTTTGAAAATTCTAGAGAGAATTTTAAAAGCTTCAACAGAATTTCAACAATTTTGAGAGGGATTTGAAAAGTTTCAATGGGAATGGGAAGAATTGGGACAAAAATTGGAAAATTTTTCAGGGACTTTGACAAAATTTCAACTGGAATTTTAGCCATTTTTTGACGTGAAATTGTAAACATGATGAAGTGGATTTTGAAAATTCTAGAGAGAATTTTAAAAGCTTCAAGAGAATTTCAACAATTTTGAGAGGGATTTGAAAAGTTTCAATGGGAATGGGAAGAATTGGGACAAAAATTGGAAAATTTTTAAGGGACTTTGAAAAAATTTCAACTGGAATTTTAGCCATTTTTTGACGTGAAATTGTAAACATGTGGACATGGATTTTGAAAATTCTAGAGAGAATTTTAAAAGCTTCAACAGAATTTCAACAATTTTGAGAGGGATTTGAAAAGTTTCAATGGGAATGGGAAGAATTGGGACAAAAATTGGAAAATTTTTAAGGGACTTTGAAAAAATTTCAACTGGAATTTTAGCCATTTTTTGACGTGAAATTGTAAACATGTGGACATGGATTTTGAAAATTCTAGAGAGAATTTTAAAAGCTTCAACAGAATTTCAACAATTTTGAGAGGGATTTGAAAAGTTTCAATGGGAATGGGAAGAATTGGGACAAAAATTGGAAAATTTTTAAGGGACTTTGAAAAAATTTCAACTGGAATTTTAGCCATTTTTTGACGTGAAATTGTAAACATGTGGACATGGATTTTGAAAATTCTAGAGAGAATTTTAAAAGCTTCAACAGAATTTCAACAATTTTGAGAGGGATTTGAAAAGTTTCAATGGGAATGGGAAGAATTGGGACAAAAATTGGAAAATTTTTAAGGGACTTTGAAAAAATTTCAACTGGAATTTTAGCCATTTTTTGACGTGAAATTGTAAACATGTGGACATGGATTTTGAAAATTCTAGAGAGAATTTTAAAAGCTTCAACAGAATTTCAACAATTTTGAGAGGGATTTGAAAAGTTTCAATGGGAATGGGAAGAATTGGGACAAAAATTGGAAAATTTTTAAGGGACTTTGAAAAAATTTCAACTGGAATTTTAGCAATTTTGACGTGAAATTGTAAACATGTGGACATGGATTTTGAAAATTCTAGAGAGAATTTTAAAAGCTTCAAGAGAATTTCAACAATTTTGAGAGGGATTTGAAAAGTTTCAATGGGAATGGGAAGAATTGGGACAAAAATTGGAAAATTTTTCAGGGACTTTGAAAAAATTTCAACTGGAATTTTAGCCATTTTTTGACGTGAAATTGTAAACATGTAGACATGGATTTTGAAAATTCTAGAGAGAATTTTAAAAGCTTCAACAGAATTTCAACAATTTTGAGAGGGATTTGAAAAGTTTCAATGGGAATGGGAAGAATTGGGACAAAAATTGGAAAATTTTGAAGGGACTTTGAAAAAATTTCAACTGGAATTTTAGCCATTTTTTGACGTGAAATTGTAAACATGTGGACATGGATTTTGAAAATTCTAGAGAGAATTTTAAAAGCTTCAACAGAATTTCAACAATTTTGAGAGGGATTTGAAAAGTTTCAATGGGAATGGGAAGAATTGGGACAAAAATTGGAAAATTTTTAAGGGACTTTGAAAAAATTGCAACTGGAATTTTAGCCATTTTTTGACGTGAAATTGTAAACATGTGGACATGGATTTTGAAAATTCTAGAGAGAATTTTAAAAGCTTCAACAGAATTTCCACAATTTTGAGAGGGATTTGAAAAGTTTCAATGGGAATGGGAAGAATTGGGACAAAAATTGGAAAATTTTTAAGGGACTTTGAAAAAATTGCAACTGGAATTTTAGCCATTTTTTGACGTGAAATTGTAAACATGTAGACATGGATTTTGAAAATTCTAGAGAGAATTTTAAAAGCTTCAACAGAATTTCAACAATTTTGAGAGGGATTTGAAAAGTTTCAATGGGAATGGGAAGAATTGGGACAAAAATTGGAAAATTTTTCAGGGACTTTGACAAAATTTCAACTGGAATTTTAGCCATTTTTTGACGTGAAATTGTAAACATGATGAAGTGGATTTTGAAAATTCTAGAGAGAATTTTAAAAGCTTCAAGAGAATTTCAACAATTTTGAGAGGGATTTGAAAAGTTTCAATGGGAATGGGAAGAATTGGGACAAAAATTGGAAAATTTTTAAGGGACTTTGAAAAAATTTCAACTGGAATTTTAGCCATTTTTTGACGTGAAATTGTAAACATGTGGACATGGATTTTGAAAATTCTAGAGAGAATTTTAAAAGCTTCAACAGAATTTCAACAATTTTGAGAGGGATTTGAAAAGTTTCAATGGGAATGGGAAGAATTGGGACAAAAATTGGAAAATTTTTAAGGGACTTTGAAAAAATTTCAACTGGAATTTTAGCCATTTTTTGACGTGAAATTGTAAACATGTGGACATGGATTTTGAAAATTCTAGAGAGAATTTTAAAAGCTTCAAGAGAATTTCAACAATTTTGAGAGGGATTTGAAAAGTTTCAATGGGAATGGGAAGAATTGGGACAAAAATTGGAAAATTTTTAAGGGACTTTGAAAAAATTTCAACTGGAATTTTAGCCATTTTTTGACGTGAAATTGTAAACATGTGGACATGGATTTTGAAAATTCTAGAGAGAATTTTAAAAGCTTCAACAGAATTTCAACAATTTGGAGAGGGATTTGAAAAGTTTCAATGGGAATGGGAAGAATTGGGACAAAAATTGGAAAATTTTTAAGGGACTTTGAAAAAATTTCAACTGGAATTTTAGCCATTTTTTGACGTGAAATTGTAAACATGTGGACATGGATTTTGAAAATTCTAGAGAGAATTTTAAAAGCTTCAACAGAATTTCAACAATTTTGAGAGGGATTTGAAAAGTTTCAATGGGAATGGGAAGAATTGGGACAAAAATTGGAAAATTTTTAAGGGACTTTGAAAAAATTTCAACTGGAATTTTAGCAATTTTGACGTGAAATTGTAAACATGTGGACATGGATTTTGAAAATTCTAGAGAGAATTTTAAAAGCTTCAAGAGAATTTCAACAATTTTGAGAGGGATTTGAAAAGTTTCAATGGGAATGGGAAGAATTGGGACAAAAATTGGAAAATTTTTAAGGGACTTTGAAAAAATTTCAACTGGAATTTTAGCCATTTTTTGACGTGAAATTGTAAACATGTAGACATGGATTTTGAAAATTCTAGAGAGAATTTTAAAAGCTTCAACAGAATTTCAACAATTTTGAGAGGGATTTGAAAAGTTTCAATGGGAATGGGAAGAATTGGGACAAAAATTGGAAAATTTTTCAGGGACTTTGACAAAATTTCAACTGGAATTTTAGCCATTTTTTGACGTGAAATTGTAAACATGATGAAGTGGATTTTGAAAATTCTAGAGAGAATTTTAAAAGCTTCAAGAGAATTTCAACAATTTTGAGAGGGATTTGAAAAGTTTCAATGGGAATGGGAAGAATTGGGACAAAAATTGGAAAATTTTTAAGGGACTTTGAAAAAATTTCAACTGGAATTTTAGCCATTTTTTGACGTGAAATTGTAAACATGTGGACATGGATTTTGAAAATTCTAGAGAGAATTTTAAAAGCTTCAACAGAATTTCAACAATTTTGAGAGGGATTTGAAAAGTTTCAATGGGAATGGGAAGAATTGGGACAAAAATTGGAAAATTTTTAAGGGACTTTGAAAAAATTTCAACTGGAATTTTAGCCATTTTTTGACGTGAAATTGTAAACATGTGGACATGGATTTTGAAAATTCTAGAGAGAATTTTAAAAGCTTCAACAGAATTTCAACAATTTTGAGAGGGATTTGAAAAGTTTCAATGGGAATGGGAAGAATTGGGACAAAAATTGGAAAATTTTTAAGGGACTTTGAAAAAATTTCAACTGGAATTTTAGCCATTTTTTGACGTGAAATTGTAAACATGTGGACATGGATTTTGAAAATTCTAGAGAGAATTTTAAAAGCTTCAACAGAATTTCAACAATTTTGAGAGGGATTTGAAAAGTTTCAATGGGAATGGGAAGAATTGGGACAAAAATTGGAAAATTTTTAAGGGACTTTGAAAAAATTTCAACTGGAATTTTAGCCATTTTTTGACGTGAAATTGTAAACATGTGGACATGGATTTTGAAAATTCTAGAGAGAATTTTAAAAGCTTCAACAGAATTTCAACAATTTTGAGAGGGATTTGAAAAGTTTCAATGGGAATGGGAAGAATTGGGACAAAAATTGGAAAATTTTTAAGGGACTTTGAAAAAATTTCAACTGGAATTTTAGCAATTTTGACGTGAAATTGTAAACATGTGGACATGGATTTTGAAAATTCTAGAGAGAATTTTAAAAGCTTCAAGAGAATTTCAACAATTTTGAGAGGGATTTGAAAAGTTTCAATGGGAATGGGAAGAATTGGGACAAAAATTGGAAAATTTTTCAGGGACTTTGAAAAAATTTCAACTGGAATTTTAGCCATTTTTTGACGTGAAATTGTAAACATGTAGACATGGATTTTGAAAATTCTAGAGAGAATTTTAAAAGCTTCAACAGAATTTCAACAATTTTGAGAGGGATTTGAAAAGTTTCAATGGGAATGGGAAGAATTGGGACAAAAATTGGAAAATTTTTAAGGGACTTTGAAAAAATTTCAACTGGAATTTTAGCCATTTTTTGACGTGAAATTGTAAACATGTGGACATGGATTTTGAAAATTCTAGAGAGAATTTTAAAAGCTTCAACAGAATTTCAACAATTTTGAGAGGGATTTGAAAAGTTTCAATGGGAATGGGAAGAATTGGGACAAAAATTGGAAAATTTTTAAGGGACTTTGAAAAAATTGCAACTGGAATTTTAGCCATTTTTTGACGTGAAATTGTAAACATGTGGACATGGATTTTGAAAATTCTAGAGAGAATTTTAAAAGCTTCAACAGAATTTCCACAATTTTGAGAGGGATTTGAAAAGTTTCAATGGGAATGGGAAGAATTGGGACAAAAATTGGAAAATTTTTAAGGGACTTTGAAAAAATTGCAACTGGAATTTTAGCCATTTTTTGACGTGAAATTGTAAACATGTGGACATGGATTTTGAAAATTCTAGAGAGAATTTTAAAAGCTTCAAGAGAATTTCCACAATTTTGAGAGGGATTTGAAAATTTTCAATGGGAATGGGAAGAATTGGGACAAAAATTGGAAAATTTTTAAGGGACTTTGAAAAAATTTCAGCTGGAATTTTAGCCATTTTTTGACGTGAAATTATAAACGTGGACATGGATTTTGAAAATTCTAGAGAGAATTTTAAAAGCTTCAACAGAATTTCAACAATTTTGAGAGGGATTTGAAAAGTTTCAATGGGAATGGGAAGAATTGGGACAAAAATTGGAAAATTTTTAAGGGACTTTGAAAAAATTTCAACTGGAATTTTAGCCATTTTTTGACGTGAAATTGTAAACATGATGAAGTGGATTTTGAAAATTCTAGAGAGAATTTTAAAAGCTTCAACAGAATTTCCACAATTTTGAGAGGGATTTGAAAAGTTTCAATGGGAATGGGAAGAATTGGGACAAAAATTGGAAATTTTTTAAGGGACTTTGAAAAAATTTCAACTGGAATTTTAGCCATTTTTTGACGTGAAATTGTAAACATGTGGACATGGATTTTGAAAATTCTAGAGAGAATTTTAAAAGCTTCAAGAGAATTTCCACAATTTTGAGAGGGATTTGAAAATTTTCAATGGGAATGGGAAGAATTGGGACAAAAATTGGAAAATTTTTAAGGGACTTTGAAAAAATTTCAACTGGAATTTTAGCCATTTTTTGACGTGAAATTGTAAACATGTGGACATGGATTTTGAAAATTCTAGAGAGAATTTTAAAAGCTTCAACAGAATTTCAACAATTTTGAGAGGGATTTGAAAAGTTTCAATGGGAATGGGAAGAATTGGGACAAAAATTGGAAAATTTTTAAGGGACTTTGAAAAAATTTCAACTGGAATTTTAGCCATTTTTTGACGTGAAATTGTAAACATGTGGCCATGGATTTTGAAAATTCTAGAGAGAATTTTAAAAGCTTCAAGAGAATTTCCACAATTTTGAGAGGGATTTGAAAAGTTTCAATGGGAATGGGAAGAATTGGGACAAAAATTGGAAATTTTTGAAGGGACTTTGAAAAAATTTCAACTGGAATTTTAGCCATTTTTTGACGTGAAATTGTAAACATGATGAAGTGGATTTTGAAAATTCTAGAGAGAATTTTAAAAGCTTCAAGAGAATTTCAACAATTTTGAGAGGGTTTTGAAAAGTTTCAATGGGAATGGGAAGAATTGGGACAAAAATTGGAAAATTTTTAAGGGACTTTGAAAAAATTTCAACTGGAATTTTAGCCATTTTTTGACGTGAAATTGTAAACATGATGAAGTGGATTTTGAAAATTCTAGAGAGAATTTTAAAAGCTTCAACAGAATTTCAACAATTTTGAGAGGGATTTGAAAAGTTTCAATGGGAATGGGAAGAATTGGGACAAAAATTGGAAAATTTTTAAGGGACTTTGAAAAAATTTCAACTGGAATTTTAGCAATTTTGACGTGAAATTGTAAACATGTGGACATGGATTTTGAAAATTCTAGGGAGAATTTTAAAAGCTTCAACAGAATTTCAACAATTTTGAGAGGGATTTGAAAAGTTTCAATGGGAATGGGAAGAATTGGGGCAAAAATTGGAAAATTTTTAAGGGACTTTGAAAAAATTTCAACTGGAATTTTAGCCATTTTTTGACGTGAAATTGTAAACATGTGGACATGGATTTTGAAAATTCTAGAGAGAATTTTAAAAGCTTCAACAGAATTTCAACAATTTTGAGAGGGATTTGAAAAGTTTCAATGGGAATGGGAAGAATTGGGACAAAAATTGGAAAATTTTTAAGGGACTTTGAAAAAATTTCAACTGGAATTTTAGCCATTTTTTGACGTGAAATTGTAAACATGTGGACATGGATTTTGAAAATTCTAGAGAGAATTTTAAAAGCTTCAACAGAATTTCAACAATTTGGAGAGGGATTTGAAAAGTTTCAATGGGAATGGGAAGAATTGGGACAAAAATTGGAAAATTTTGAAGGGACTTTGAAAAAATTTCAACTGGAATTTTAGCCATTTATTGACGTGAAATTGTAAACATGATGAAGTGGATTTTGAAAATTCTAGAGAGAATTTTAAAAGCTTCAAGAGAATTTCAACAATTTTGAGAGGGATTTGAAAAGTTTCAATGGGAATGGGAAGAATTGGGACAAAAATTGGAAAATTTTTAAGGGACTTTGAAAAAATTTCAGCTGGAATTTTAGCCATTTTTTGACGTGAAATTGTAAACATGTGGACATGGATTTTGAAAATTCTAGAGAGAATTTTAAAAGCTTCAACAGAATTTCAACAATTTTGAGAGGGATTTGAAAAGTTTCAATGGGAATGGGAAGAATTGGGACAAAAATTGGAAAATTTTGAAGGGACTTTGAAAAAATTGCAACTGGAATTTTAGCCATTTTTTGACGTGAAATTGTAAACATGTGGACATGGATTTTGAAAATTCTAGAGAGAATTTTAAAAGCTTCAAGAGAATTTCAACAATTTTGAGAGGGATTTGAAAAGTTTCAATGGGAATGGGAAGAATTGGGACAAAAATTGGAAATTTTTGAAGGGACTTTGAAAAAATTTCAACTGGAATTTTAGCCATTTTTTGACGTGAAATTGTAAACATGATGAAGTGGATTTTGAAAATTCTAGAGAGAATTTTAAAAGCTTCAAGAGAATTTCAACAATTTTGAGAGGGTTTTGAAAAGTTTCAATGGGAATGGGAAGAATTGGGACAAAAATTGGAAAATTTTTAAGGGACTTTGAAAAAATTTCAACTGGAATTTTAGCCATTTTTTGACGTGAAATTGTAAACATGATGAAGTGGATTTTGAAAATTCTAGAGAGAATTTTAAAAGCTTCAAGAGAATTTCAACAATTTTGAGAGGGATTTGAAAAGTTTCAATGGGAATGGGAAGAATTGGGACAAAAATTGGAAAATTTTTAAGGGACTTTGAAAAAATTGCAACTGGAATTTTAGCCATTTTTTGACGTGAAATTGTAAACATGTGGCCATGGATTTTGAAAATTCTAGAGAGAATTTTAAAAGCTTCAACAGAATTTCCACAATTTTGAGAGGGATTTGAAAAGTTTCAATGGGAATGGGAAGAATTGGGACAAAAATTGGAAAATTTTGAAGGGACTTTGAAAAAATTGCAACTGGAATTTTAGCCATTTTTTGACGTGAAATTGTAAACATGTGGACATGGATTTTGAAAATTCTAGAGAGAATTTTAAAAGCTTCAACAGAATTTCAACAATTTTGAGAGGGATTTGAAAAGTTTCAATGGGAATGGGAAGAATTGGGACAAAAATTGGAAAATTTTTAAGGGACTTTGAAAAAATTTCAACTGGAATTTTAGCCATTTTTTGACGTGAAATTGTAAACATGTGGACATGGATTTTGAAAATTCTAGAGAGAATTTTAAAAGCTTCAACAGAATTTCAACAATTTTGAGAGGGATTTGAAAAGTTTCAATGGGAATGGGAAGAATTGGGACAAAAATTGGAAAATTTTTAAGGGACTTTGAAAAAATTTCAACTGGAATTTTAGCCATTTTTTGACGTGAAATTGTAAACATGTGGACATGGATTTTGAAAATTCTAGAGAGAATTTTAAAAGCTTCAACAGAATTTCCACAATTTTGAGAGGGATTTGAAAAGTTTCAATGGGAATGGGAAGAATTGGGACAAAAATTGGAAAATTTTTCAGGGACTTTGAAAAAATTGCAACTGGAATTTTAGCCATTTTTTGACGTGAAATTGTAAACATGTGGACATGGATTTTGAAAATTCTAGAGAGAATTTTAAAAGCTTCAACAGAATTTCAACAATTTGGAGAGGGATTTGAAAAGTTTCAATGGGAATGGGAAGAATTGGGACAAAAATTGGAAATTTTTGAAGGGACTTTGAAAAAATTTCAACTGGAATTTTAGCCATTTTTTGACGTGAAATTGTAAACATGATGAAGTGGATTTTGAAAATTCTAGAGAGAATTTTAAAAGCTTCAAGAGAATTTCAACAATTTTGAGAGGGTTTTGAAAAGTTTCAATGGGAATGGGAAGAATTGGGACAAAAATTGGAAAATTTTTAAGGGACTTTGAAAAAATTTCAACTGGAATTTTAGCAATTTGACGTGAAATTGTAAACATGTGGACATGGATTTTGAAAATTCTAGGGAGAATTTTAAAAGCTTCAACAGAATTTCAACAATTTTGAGAGGGATTTGAAAAGTTTCAATGGGAATGGGAAGAATTGGGACAAAAATTGGAAAATTTTTCAGGGACTTTGACAAAATTTCAACTGGAATTTTAGCCATTTTTTGACGTGAAATTGTAAACATGTGGCCATGGATTTTGAAAATTCTAGAGAGAATTTTAAAAGCTTCAACAGAATTTCAACAATTTTGAGAGGGATTTGAAAAGTTTCAATGGGAATGGGAAGAATTGGGACAAAAATTGGAAAATTTTTAAGGGACTTTGAAAAAATTGCAACTGGAATTTTAGCCATTTTTTGACGTGAAATTGTAAACATGTGGACATGGATTTTGAAAATTCTAGAGAGAATTTTAAAAGCTTCAACAGAATTTCAACAATTTTGAGAGGGATTTGAAAAGTTTCAATGGGAATGGGAAGAATTGGGACAAAAATTGGAAAATTTTTAAGGGACTTTGAAAAAATTGCAACTGGAATTTTAGCCATTTTTTGACGTGAAATTGTAAACATGTGGCCATGGATTTTGAAAATTCTAGAGAGAATTTTAAAAGCTTCAACAGAATTTCAACAATTTTGAGAGGGATTTGAAAAGTTTCAATGGGAATGGGAAGAATTGGGACAAAAATTGGAAAATTTTGAAGGGACTTTGAAAAAATTGCAACTGGAATTTTAGCCATTTTTTGACGTGAAATTGTAAACATGTGGCCATGGATTTTGAAAATTCTAGAGAGAATTTTAAAAGCTTCAACAGAATTTCCACAATTTTGAGAGGGATTTGAAAAGTTTCAATGGGAATGGGAAGAATTGGGACAAAAATTGGAAAATTTTGAAGGGACTTTGAAAAAATTGCAACTGGAATTTTAGCCATTTTTTGACGTGAAATTGTAAACATGTGGACATGGATTTTGAAAATTCTAGAGAGAATTTTAAAAGCTTCAAGAGAATTTCAACAATTTTGAGAGGGATTTGAAAAGTTTCAATGGGAATGGGAAGAATTGGGACAAAAATTGGAAATTTTTGAAGGGACTTTGAAAAAATTTCAACTGGAATTTTAGCCATTTTTTGACGTGAAATTGTAAACATGATGAAGTGGATTTTGAAAATTCTAGAGAGAATTTTAAAAGCTTCAAGAGAATTTCAACAATTTTGAGAGGGTTTTGAAAAGTTTCAATGGGAATGGGAAGAATTGGGACAAAAATTGGAAAATTTTTAAGGGACTTTGAAAAAATTTCAACTGGAATTTTAGCAATTTTGACGTGAAATTGTAAACATGTGGACATGGATTTTGAAAATTCTAGGGAGAATTTTAAAAGCTTCAACAGAATTTCAACAATTTTGAGAGGGATTTGAAAAGTTTCAATGGGAATGGGAAGAATTGGGACAAAAATTGGAAAATTTTTCAGGGACTTTGACAAAATTTCAACTGGAATTTTAGCCATTTTTTGACGTGAAATTGTAAACATGTGGCCATGGATTTTGAAAATTCTAGAGAGAATTTTAAAAGCTTCAAGAGAATTTCAACAATTTTGAGAGGGATTTGAAAAGTTTCAATGGGAATGGGAAGAATTGGGACAAAAATTGGAAAATTTTTAAGGGACTTTGAAAAAATTGCAACTGGAATTTTAGCCATTTTTTGACGTGAAATTGTAAACATGTGGACATGGATTTTGAAAATTCTAGAGAGAATTTTAAAAGCTTCAACAGAATTTCAACAATTTTGAGAGGGATTTGAAAAGTTTCAATGGGAATGGGAAGAATTGGGACAAAAATTGGAAAATTTTTAAGGGACTTTGAAAAAATTTCAACTGGAATTTTAGCCATTTTTTGACGTGAAATTGTAAACATGTGGACATGGATTTTGAAAATTCTAGAGAGAATTTTAAAAGCTTCAACAGAATTTCAACAATTTTGAGAGGGATTTGAAAAGTTTCAATGGGAATGGGAAGAATTGGGACAAAAATTGGAAAATTTTGAAGGGACTTTGAAAAAATTTCAACTGGAATTTTAGCCATTTATTGACGTGAAATTGTAAACATGATGAAGTGGATTTTGAAAATTCTAGAGAGAATTTTAAAAGCTTCAAGAGAATTTCAACAATTTTGAGAGGGATTTGAAAAGTTTCAATGGGAATGGGAAGAATTGGGACAAAAATTGGAAAATTTTTAAGGGACTTTGAAAAAATTTCAGCTGGAATTTTAGGCATTTTTTGACGTGAAATTGTAAACATGTGGCCATGGATTTTGAAAATTCTAGAGAGAATTTTAAAAGCTTCAACAGAATTTCCACAATTTTGAGAGGGATTTGAAAAGTTTCAATGGGAATGGGAAGAATTGGGACAAAAATTGGAAAATTTTGAAGGGACTTTGAAAAAATTGCAACTGGAATTTTAGCCATTTTTTGACGTGAAATTGTAAACATGTGGACATGGATTTTGAAAATTCTAGAGAGAATTTTAAAAGCTTCAAGAGAATTTCAACAATTTTGAGAGGGATTTGAAAAGTTTCAATGGGAATGGGAAGAATTGGGACAAAAATTGGAAATTTTTGAAGGGACTTTGAAAAAATTTCAACTGGAATTTTAGCCATTTTTTGACGTGAAATTGTAAACATGATGAAGTGGATTTTGAAAATTCTAGAGAGAATTTTAAAAGCTTCAAGAGAATTTCAACAATTTTGAGAGGGTTTTGAAAAGTTTCAATGGGAATGGGAAGAATTGGGACAAAAATTGGAAAATTTTTAAGGGACTTTGAAAAAATTTCAACTGGAATTTTAGCCATTTATTGACGTGAAATTGTAAACATGTGGACATGGATTTTGAAAATTCTAGGGAGAATTTTAAAAGCTTCAACAGAATTTCAACAATTTTGAGAGGGATTTGAAAAGTTTCAATGGGAATGGGAAGAATTGGGACAAAAATTGGAAAATTTTTAAGGGACTTTGACAAAATTTCAACTGGAATTTTAGCCATTTTTTGACGTGAAATTGTAAACATGTGGCCATGGATTTTGAAAATTCTAGAGAGAATTTTAAAAGCTTCAACAGAATTTCAACAATTTTGAGAGGGATTTGAAAAGTTTCAATGGGAATGGGAAGAATTGGGACAAAAATTGGAAAATTTTTAAGGGACTTTGAAAAAATTGCAACTGGAATTTTAGCCATTTTTTGACGTGAAATTGTAAACATGTGGACATGGATTTTGAAAATTCTAGAGAGAATTTTAAAAGCTTCAACAGAATTTCAACAATTTTGAGAGGGATTTGAAAAGTTTCAATGGGAATGGGAAGAATTGGGACAAAAATTGGAAAATTTTTAAGGGACTTTGAAAAAATTTCAACTGGAATTTTAGCAATTTTTTGACGTGAAATTGTAAACATGTGGACATGGATTTTGAAAATTCTAGAGAGAATTTTAAAAGCTTCAACAGAATTTCAACAATTTGGAGAGGGATTTGAAAAGTTTCAATGGGAATGGGAAGAATTGGGACAAAAATTGGAAAATTTTGAAGGGACTTTGAAAAAATTTCAACTGGAATTTTAGCCATTTATTGACGTGAAATTGTAAACATGATGAAGTGGATTTTGAAAATTCTAGAGAGAATTTTAAAAGCTTCAAGAGAATTTCAACAATTTTGAGAGGGATTTGAAAAGTTTCAATGGGAATGGGAAGAATTGGGACAAAAATTGGAAAATTTTTAAGGGACTTTGAAAAAATTTCAGCTGGAATTTTAGCCATTTTTTGACGTGAAATTGTAAACATGTGGCCATGGATTTTGAAAATTCTAGAGAGAATTTTAAAAGCTTCAACAGAATTTCCACAATTTTGAGAGGGATTTGAAAAGTTTCAATGGGAATGGGAAGAATTGGGACAAAAATTGGAAAATTTTGAAGGGACTTTGAAAAAATTGCAACTGGAATTTTAGCCATTTTTTGACGTGAAATTGTAAACATGTGGACATGGATTTTGAAAATTCTAGAGAGAATTTTAAAAGCTTCAAGAGAATTTCAACAATTTGGAGAGGGATTTGAAAAGTTTCAATGGGAATGGGAAGAATTGGGACAAAAATTGGAAATTTTTGAAGGGACTTTGAAAAAATTTCAACTGGAATTTTAGCCATTTTTTGACGTGAAATTGTAAACATGATGAAGTGGATTTTGAAAATTCTAGAGAGAATTTTAAAAGCTTCAAGAGAATTTCAACAATTTTGAGAGGGTTTTGAAAAGTTTCAATGGGAATGGGAAGAATTGGGACAAAAATTGGAAAATTTTTAAGGGACTTTGAAAAAATTTCAACTGGAATTTTAGCCATTTTTTGACGTGAAATTGTAAACATGATGAAGTGGATTTTGAAAATTCTAGAGAGAATTTTAAAAGCTTCAAGAGAATTTCAACAATTTGGAGAGGGATTTGAAAAGTTTCAATGGGAATGGGAAGAATTGGGACAAAAATTGGAAAATTTTTAAGGGACTTTGAAAAAATTTCAACTGGAATTTTAGCCATTTTTTGACGTGAAATTGTAAACATGTGGCCATGGATTTTGAAAATTCTAGAGAGAATTTTAAAAGCTTCAACAGAATTTCCACAATTTTGAGAGGGATTTGAAAAGTTTCAATGGGAATGGGAAGAATTGGGACAAAAATTGGAAAATTTTGAAGGGACTTTGAAAAAATTGCAACTGGAATTTTAGCCATTTTTTGACGTGAAATTGTAAACATGTGGACATGGATTTTGAAAATTCTAGAGAGAATTTTAAAAGCTTCAACAGAATTTCAACAATTTTGAGAGGGATTTGAAAAGTTTCAATGGGAATGGGAAGAATTGGGACAAAAATTGGAAAATTTTTAAGGGACTTTGAAAAAATTTCAACTGGAATTTTAGCCATTTTTTGACGTGAAATTGTAAACATGTGGACATGGATTTTGAAAATTCTAGAGAGAATTTTAAAAGCTTCAACAGAATTTCAACAATTTTGAGAGGGATTTGAAAAGTTTCAATGGGAATGGGAAGAATTGGGACAAAAATTGGAAAATTTTGAAGGGACTTTGAAAAAATTTCAACTGGAATTTTAGCCATTTTTTGATGTGAAATTGTAAACATGTGGCCATGGATTTTGAAAATTCTAGAGAGAATTTTAAAAGCTTCAACAGAATTTCCACAATTTTGAGAGGGATTTGAAAAGTTTCAATGGGAATGGGAAGAATTGGGACAAAAATTGGAAAATTTTGAAGGGACTTTGAAAAAATTGCAACTGGAATTTTAGCCATTTTTTGACGTGAAATTGTAAACATGTGGACATGGATTTTGAAAATTCTAGAGAGAATTTTAAAAGCTTCAAGAGAATTTCCACAATTTTGAGAGGGATTTGAAAAGTTTCAATGGGAATGGGAAGAATTGGGACAAAAATTGGAAATTTTTGAAGGGACTTTGAAAAAATTTCAACTGGAATTTTAGCCATTTTTTGACGTGAAATTGTAAACATGATGAAGTGGATTTTGAAAATTCTAGAGAGAATTTTAAAAGCTTCAAGAGAATTTCAACAATTTTGAGAGGGTTTTGAAAAGTTTCAATGGGAATGGGAAGAATTGGGACAAAAATTGGAAAATTTTTAAGGGACTTTGAAAAAATTTCAACTGGAATTTTAGCAATTTTGACGTGAAATTGTAAACATGTGGACATGGATTTTGAAAATTCTAGGGAGAATTTTAAAAGCTTCAACAGAATTTCAACAATTTTGAGAGGGATTTGAAAAGTTTCAATGGGAATGGGAAGAATTGGGACAAAAATTGGAAAATTTTTCAGGGACTTTGACAAAATTTCAACTGGAATTTTAGCCATTTTTTGACGTGAAATTGTAAACATGTGGCCATGGATTTTGAAAATTCTAGAGAGAATTTTAAAAGCTTCAACAGAATTTCAACAATTTTGAGAGGGATTTGAAAAGTTTCAATGGGAATGGGAAGAATTGGGACAAAAATTGGAAAATTTTTAAGGGACTTTGAAAAAATTGCAACTGGAATTTTAGCCATTTTTTGACGTGAAATTGTAAACATGTGGCCATGGATTTTGAAAATTCTAGAGAGAATTTTAAAAGCTTCAACAGAATTTCAACAATTTTGAGAGGGATTTGAAAAGTTTCAATGGGAATGGGAAGAATTGGGACAAAAATTGGAAAATTTTTAAGGGACTTTGAAAAAATTTCAACTGGAATTTTAGCCATTTTTTGACGTGAAATTGTAAACATGTGGCCATGGATTTTGAAAATTCTAGAGAGAATTTTAAAAGCTTCAACAGAATTTCCACAATTTTGAGAGGGATTTGAAAAGTTTCAATGGGAATGGGAAGAATTGGGACAAAAATTGGAAAATTTTGAAGGGACTTTGAAAAAAATTTCAACTGGAATTTTAGCCATTTTTTGACGTGAAATTGTAAACATGTGGACATGGATTTTGAAAATTCTAGAGAGAATTTTAAAAGCTTCAACAGAATTTCCACAATTTTGAGAGGGATTTGAAAAGTTTCAATGGGAATGGGAAGAATTGGGACAAAAATTGGAAAATTTTGAAGGGACTTTGAAAAAATTTCAACTGGAATTTTAGCCATTTTTTGACGTGAAATTGTAAACATGTGGACATGGATTTTGAAAATTCTAGAGAGAATTTTAAAAGCTTCAAGAGAATTTCAACAATCCC
>NW_028116530.1:0-20232 GCF_964273445.1 Streptopelia decaocto | reverse complement strand
AATGGGAAGAATTGGGACAAAAATTGGAAATTTTTAAGGGACTTTGAAAAAATTTCAACTGGAATTTTACCATTTTTTTTACGTGAAATTGTAAACATGTGGACATGGATTTTGAAAATTCTAGAGAGAATTTTAAAAGCTTCAAGAGAATTTCAACAATTTGGAGAGGGATTTGAAAAGTTTCAATGGGAATGGGAAGAATTGGGACAAAAATTGGAAAATTTTTAAGGGACTTTGAAAAAATTTCAACTGGAATTTTAGCCATTTTTTGACGTGAAATTGTAAACATGTGGCCATGGATTTTGAAAATTCTAGAGAGAATTTTAAAAGCTCAACAGAATTTCAACAATGTTGAGAGGGATTTGAAAAGTTTCAATGGGAATGGGAAGAATTGGGACAAAAATTGGAAAATTTTTAAGGGGACTTTGAAAAAATTTCAACTGGAATTTTAGCCATTTTTTGACGTGAAATTGTAAACATGTGGCCATGGATTTTGAAAATTCTAGAGAGAATTTTAAAAGCTTCAACAGAATTTCAACAATTTTGAGAGGAATTTGAAAAGTTTCAATGGGAATGGGAAGAATTGGGACAAAAATTGGAAAAGTTTTAAGGACTTTGAAAAAATTTCAACTGGAATTTTAGCCATTTTTTGACGTGAAATTGTAAACATGTGGACATGGATTTTGAAAATTCTAGAGAGAATTTTAAAAGCTTCAAGAGAATTTCAACAATTTTGAGAGGGATTTGAAAAGTTTCAATGGGAATGGGAAGAATTGGGACAAAAATTGGAAAATTTTTAAGGGACTTTGAAAAAATTTCAACTGGAATTTTAGCCATTTTTTAATGTGAAATTGTAAACATGTGGCCATGGATTTTGAAAATTCTAGAGAGAATTTTAAAAGCTTCAACAGAATTTCAACAATTTTGAGAGGGATTTGAAAAGTTTCAATGGGAATGGGAAGAATTGGGACAAAAATTGGAAAATTTTTAAGGGACTTTGAAAAAATTTCAACTGGAATTTTAGCCATTTTGTTACGTGAAATTGTAAACATGTGGACATGGATTTTGAAAATTCTAGAGAGAATTTTAAAAGCTTCAACAGAATTTCAACAATTTTGAGAGGGATTTGAAAAGTTTCAATGGGAATGGGAAGAATTGGGACAAAAATTGGAAAATTTTTAAGGGACTTTGAAAAAATTTCAACTGGAATTTTACCATTTTTTTTACGTGAAATTGTAAACATGTGGACATGGATTTGAAAATTCTAGAGAGAATTTTAAAAGCTTCAACAGAATTTCAACAATTTTGAGAGGGATTTGAAAAGTTTCAATGGGAATGGGAAGAATTGGGACAAAAATTGGAAAATTTTTAAGGGACTTTGAAAAAATTTCAACTGGAATTTTAGCCATTTTGTTACGTGAAATTGTAAACATGTGGACATGGATTTTGAAAATTCTAGAGAGAATTTTAAAAGCTTCAACAGAATTTCAACAATTTTGAGAGGGATTTGAAAAGTTTCAATGGGAATGGGAAGAATTGGGACAAAAATTGGAAAATTTTTAAGGGACTTTGAAAAAATTTCAACTGGAATTTTACCATTTTTTTTACGTGAAATTGTAAACATGTGGACATGGATTTTGAAAATTCTAGAGAGAATTTTAAAAGCTTCAACAGAATTTCAACAATTTTGAGAGGGATTTGAAAAGTTTCAATGGGAATGGGAAGAATTGGGACAAAAATTGGAAAATTTTTAAGGGACTTTGAAAAAATTTCAACTGGAATTTTAGCCATTTTTTGACGTGAAATTGTAAACATGTGGCCATGGATTTTGAAAATTCTAGAGAGAATTTTAAAAGCTTCAACAGAATTTCAACAATGTTGAGAGGGATTTGAAAAGTTTCAATGGGAATGGGAAGAATTGGGACAAAAATTGGAAAATTTTTAAGGGACTTTGAAAAAATTTCAACTGGAATTTTAGCCATTTTTTGACGTGAAATTGTAAACATGTGGCCATGGATTTTGAAAATTCTAGAGAGAATTTTAAAAGCTTCAACAGAATTTCAACAATTTTGAGAGGAATTTGAAAAGTTTCAATGGGAATGGGAAGAATTGGGACAAAAATTGGAAAATTTTTAAGGGACTTTGAAAAATTTTCAACTGGAATTTTAGCAATTATTTGACCTGAAATTGTAAACATGTGGACATGGATTTTGAAAATTCTAGAGAGAATTTTAAAAGCTTCAAGAGAATTTCAACAATTTTGAGAGGGATT
Organism: Streptopelia decaocto; assembly: GCF_964273445.1. Lineage (NCBI taxonomy): Eukaryota > Metazoa > Chordata > Aves > Columbiformes > Columbidae > Streptopelia > Streptopelia decaocto. Next base: position 17,960 of record NW_028116530.1, on the reverse strand, counting down.
TGAAAAGTTTCAATGGGAATGGGAAGAATTGGGACAAAAATTGGAAAATTTTAAGGGACTTTGAAAAAATTTCAACTGGAATTTTAGCCATTTTTTGACGTGAAATTGTAAACATGTGGACATGGATTTGAAAATTCTAGAGAGAATTTTAAAAGCTTCAACAGAATTTCAACAATTTTGAGAGGGATTTGAAAAGTTTCAATGGGAATGGGAAGAATTGGGACAAAAATTGGAAAATTTTTAAGGGACTTTGAAAAAATTTCAACTGGAATTTTAGCCATTTTTTAATGTGAAATTGTAAACATGTGGCCATGGATTTTGAAAATTCTAGAGAGAATTTTAAAAGCTTCAACAGAATTTCAACAATTTTGAGAGGGATTTGAAAAGTTTCAATGGGAATGGGAAGAATTGGGACAAAAATTGGAAATTTTTAAGGGACTTTGAAAAAATTTCAACTGGAATTTTAGCAATTATTTGACGTGAAATTGTAAACATGTGGACATGGATTTTGAAAATTCTAGAGAGAATTTTAAAAGCTTCAACAGAATTTCAACAATTTGGAGAGGGATTTGAAAAGTTTCAATGCGAATGGGAAGAATTGGGACAAAAATTGGAAAATTTTGAAGGGACTTTGAAAAATTTCAACTGGAATTTTAGCAATTATTTGACGTGAAATTGTAAACATGTGGCCATGGATTTTGAAAATTCTAGAGAGAATTTTAAAAGCTTCAAGAGAATTTCAACAATTTGGAGAGAGATTTGACAAGTTTCAATGGGAATGGGAAGAATTGGGACAAAAATTGGAAAATTTTTAAGGGACTTTGAAAAAATTTCAACTGGAATTTTACCATTTTTTTTACGTGAAATTGTAAACATGTGGACATGGATTTTGAAAATTCTAGAGAGAATTTTAAAAGCTTCAACAGAATTTCAACAATTTTGAGAGGGATTTGAAAAGTTTCAATGGGAATGGGAAGAATTGGGACAAAAATTGGAAAATTTTTAAGGGACTTTGAAAAATTTCAACTGGAATTTTAGCCATTTTTTGACGTGAAATTGTAAACATGTGGCCATGGATTTTGAAAATTCTAGAGAGAATTTTAAAGCTTCAAGAGAATTTCAACAATTTTGAGAGGGATCTGCAAAGTTTCAATGGGAATGGGAAGAATTGGGACAAAAATTGGAAAATTTTTAAGGGACTTTGAAAAAATTTCAACTGGAATTTTAGCCATTTTTTGACGTGAAATTGTAAACATGAGGACATGGATTTTGAAAATTCTAGAGAGAATTTTAAAAGCTTTAACAGAATTTCAACAATTTGGAGAGGGATTTGAAAAGTTTCAATGGGAATGGGAAGAATTGGGACAAAAATTGGAAAATTTTTAAGGGACTTTGAAAAAATTTCAACTGGAATTTTAGCCATTTTTTGACGTGAAATTGTAAAAATATGTGGACATGGACTTTGAAAATTCTAGAGAGAATTTTAAAAGCTTCAAGAGAATTTCAACAATTTTGAGAGGGATTTGAAAAGTTTCAATGGGAATGGGAAGAATTGGGACAAAAATTGGAAAATTTTGAAGGGACTTTGAAAAAATTTCAACTGGAATTTTAGCCATTTTTTGACGTGAAATTGTAAACATGTGGCCATGGATTTTGAAAATTCTAGAGAGAATTTTAAAAGCTTCAACAGAATTTCAACAATTTTGAGAGGGATTTGAAAAGTTTCAATGGGAATGGGAAGAATTGGGACAAAAATTGGAAAATTTTTAAGGGACTTTGAAAAAATTTCAACTGGAATTTTACCATTTTTTTTACGTGAAATTGTAAACATGTGGACATGGATTTTGAAAATTCTAGAGAGAATTTTAAAAGCTTCAACAGAATTTCAACAATTTTGAGAGGGATTTGAAAAGTTTCAATGGGAATGGGAAGAATTGGGACAAAAATTGGAAAATTTTTAAGGGACTTTGAAAAAATTTCAACTGGAATTTTAGCCATTTTTTGACGTGAAATTGTAAACATGTGGCCATGGATTTTGAAAATTCTAGAGAGAATTTTAAAAGCTTCAACAGAATTTCAACAATGTTGAGAGGGATTTGAAAAGTTTCAATGGGAATGGGAAGAATTGGGACAAAAATTGGAAAATTTTTAAGGGACTTTGAAAAAATTTCAACTGGAATTTTAGCCATTTTTTGACGTGAAATTGTAAACATGTGGCCATGGATTTTGAAAATTCTAGAGAGAATTTTAAAAGCTTCAACAGAATTTCAACAATTTTGAGAGGAATTTGAAAAGTTTCAATGGGAATGGGAAGAATTGGGACAAAAATTGGAAAAGTTTTAAGGGACTTTGAAAAAATTTCAACTGGAATTTTAGCCATTTTTTGACGTGAAATTGTAAACATGTGGACATGGATTTTGAAAATTCTAGAGAGAATTTTAAAAGCTTTAACAGAATTTCTACAATTTTGAGAGGGATTTGAAAAGTTTCAATGGGAATGGGAAGAATTGGGACAAAAATTGGAAAATTTTTAAGGGACTTTGAAAAAATTTCAACTGGAATTTTAGCAATTATTTGACGGGAAATTGTAAACATGTGGACATGGATTTTGAAAATTCTAGAGAGAATTTTAAAAGCTTCAACAGAATTTCAACAATTTGGAGAGGGATTTGACAAGTTTCAATGGGAATGGGAAGAATTGGACAAAAATTGGAAAATTTTTAAGGGACTTTGAAAAAATTTCAACTGGAATTTTAGCCATTTTTTGACGTGAAATTGTAAACATGTGGCCATGGATTTTGAAAATTCTAGAGAGAATTTTAAAAGCTTCAACAGAATTTCAACAATTTTGAGAGGGATTTGAAAAGTTTCAATGGGGATGGGAAGCATTGGGACAAAAATTGGAAAATTTTTAAGGGACTTTGAAAAAATTTCAACTGGAATTTTAGCCATTTTTTGACGTGAAATTGTAAACATGTGGACATGGATTTTGAAAATTCTAGAGAGAATTTTAAAAGCTTCAACAGAATTTCAACAATTTGGAGAGGGATTTGAAAAGTTTCAATGGGAATGGGAAGAATTGGGACAAAAATTGGAAAATTTTTAAGGGACTTTGAAAAAATTTCAACTGGAATTTTAGCCATTTTTTAATGTGAAATTGTAAACATGTGGCCATGGATTTTGAAAATTCTAGAGAGAATTTTAAAAGCTTCAACAGAATTTCAACAATTTTGAGAGGGATTTGAAAAGTTTCAATGGGAATGGGAAGAATTGGGACAAAAATTGGAAAATTTTTAAGGGACTTTGAAAAAATTTCAACTGGAATTTTAGCAATTATTTGACGGGAAATTGTAAACATGTGGACATGGATTTTGAAAATTCTAGAGAGAATTTTAAAAGCTTCAACAGAATTTCAACAATTTGGAGAGGGATTTGAAAAGTTTCAATGCGAATGGGAAGAATTGGGACAAAAATTGGAAAATTTTGAAGGGACTTTGAAAAAATTTCAACTGGAATTTTAGTAATTTTTTGACGTGAAATTGTAAACATGTGGCCATGGATTTTGAAAATTCTAGAGAGAATTTTAAAAGCTTCAAGAGAATTTCAACAATTTGGAGAGAGATTTGACAAGTTTCAATGGGAATGGGAAGAATTGGGACAAAAATTGGAAAATTTTTAAGGGACTTTGAAAAAATTTCAACTGGAATTTTACCATTTTTTTTACGTGAAATTGTAAACATGTGGACATGGATTTTGAAAATTCTAGAGAGAATTTTAAAAGCTTCAAGAGAATTTCAACAATTTTGAGAGGGATTTGAAAAGTTTCAATGGGAATGGGAAGAATTGGGACAAAAATTGGAAAATTTTTAAGGGACTTTGAAAAAATTTCAACTGGAATTTTAGCCATTTTTTGACGTGAAATTGTAAACATGTGGCCATGGATTTTGAAAATTCTAGAGAGAATTTTAAAAGCTTCAAGAGAATTTCAACAATTTTGAGAGGGATCTGCAAAGTTTCAATGGGAATGGGAAGAATTGGGACAAAAATTGGAAAATTTTTAAGGGACTTTGAAAAAATTTCAACTGGAATTTTAGCCATTTTTTGACGTGAAATTGTAAACTTGTGGCCATGGATTTTGAAAATTCTAGAGAGAATTTTAAAAGCTTTAACAGAATTTCAACAATTTTGAGAGGGATTTGAAAAGTTTCAATGGGAATGGGAAGAATTGGGACAAAAATTGGAAAATTTTTAAGGGACTTTGAAAAAATTTCAACTGGAATTTTAGCCATTTTTTGACGTGAAATTGTAAATATGTGGACATGGACTTTGAAAATTCTAGAGAGAATTTTAAAAGCTTCAAGAGAATTTCAACAATTTTGAGAGGGATTTGAAAAGTTTCAATGGGAATGGGAAAATGGGAAGAATTGGGACAAAAATTGGAAAATTTTGAAGGACTTTGAAAAAATTTCAACTGGAATTTTAGCCATTTTTTGACGTGAAATTGTAAACATGTGGCCATGGATTTTGAAAATTCTAGAGAGAATTTTTAAAAGCTTCAACAGAATTTCAACAATTTTGAGAGGGATTTGAAAAGTTTCAATGGGAATGGGAAGAATTGGGACAAAAATTGGAAAATTTTTAAGGGACTTTGAAAAAATTTCAACTGGAATTTTAGCCATTTTGTTACGTGAAATTGTAAACATGTGGACATGGATTTGAAAATTCTAGAGAGAATTTTAAAAGCTTCAACAGAATTTCAACAATTTTGAGAGGGATTTGAAAAGTTTCAATGGGAATGGGAAGAATTGGGACAAAAATTGGAAAATTTTTAAGGGACTTTGAAAAAATTTCAACTGGAATTTTAGCCATTTTTTGACGTGAAATTGTAAATATGTGGACATGGACTTTGAAAATTCTAGAGAGAATTTTAAAAGCTTCAAGAGAATTTCAACAATTTTGAGAGGGATTTGAAAAGTTTCAATGGGAATGGGAAGAATTGGGACAAAAATTGGAAAATTTTTAAGGGACTTTGAAAAATTTCAACTGGAATTTTAGCCATTTTTGATGTGAAATTGTAAACATGTGGCCATGGATTTTGAAAATTCTAGAGAGAATTTTAAAAGCTTCAACAGAATTTCAACAATTTTGAGAGGGATTTGAAAAGTTTCAATGGGAATGGGAAGAATTGGGACAAAAATTGGAAAATTTTGAAGGGACTTTGAAAAAATTTCAACTGGAATTTTAGCCATTTTTTGACATGAAATTGTAAACATGTGGCCATGGATTTTGAAAATTCTAGAGAGAATTTTAAAAGCTTCAAGAGAATTTCAACAATTTTGAGAGGGATTTGAAAAGTTTCAATGGGAATGGGAAGAATTGGGACAAAAATTGGAAAATTTTTAAGGGACTTTGAAAAAATTTCAACTGGAATTTTAGCCATTTTTTTATGTGAAATTGTAAACATGTGGACATGGATTTTGAAAATTCTAGAGAGAATTTTAAAAGCTTCAACAGAATTTCAACAATTTTGAGAGGGATTTGAAAAGTTTCAATGGGAATGGGAAGAATTGGGGACAAAAATTGGAAAATTTTTAAGGGACTTTGAAAAAATTTCAACTGGAATTTTAGCCATTTTTGACGTGAAATTGTAAACATGTGGCCATGGATTTTGAAAATTCTAGAGAGAATTTTAAAAGCTTCAAGAGAATTTCAACAATTTGGAGAGGGATTTGAAAAGTTCAATGGGAATGGGAAGAATTGGGACAAAAATTGGAAAAATTTTTAAGGGACTTTGAAAAAATTTCAACTGGAATTTTAGCCATTTTTTGACGTGAAATTGTAAACTTGTGGCCATGGATTTTGAAAATTCTAGAGAGAATTTTAAAAGCTTCAAGAGAATTTCAACAATTTGGAGAGGGATTTGAAAAGTTTCAATGGGAATGGGAAGAATTGGGACAAAAATTGGAAAATTTTTAAGGGACTTTGAAAAAATTTCAACTGGAATTTTAGCCATTTTTTGACGTGAAATTGTAAACATGTGGACATGGATTTTGAAAATTCTAGAGAGAATTTTAAAAGCTTCAACAGAATTTCAACAATTTTGAGAGGAATTTGAAAAGTTTCAATGGGAATGGGAAGAATTGGACAAAAATGGAAAATTTTTAAGGGACTTTGAAAAAATTTCAACTGGAATTTTACCATTTTTTTACGTGAAATTGTAAACATGTGGACATGGATTTTGAAAATTCTAGAGAGAATTTTAAAAGCTTCAAGAGAATTTCAACAATTTTGAGAGGGATTTGAAAAGTTTCAATGGGAATGGGAAGAATTGGGACAAAAATTGGAAAATTTTGAAGGGACTTTGAAAAATTTCAACTGGAATTTTAGCCATTTTTTTACGTGAAATTGTAAACATGTGGCCATGGATTTTGAAATTCTAGAGAGAATTTTAAAAGCTTCAAGAGAATTTCAACAATTTTGAGAGGGATTTGAAAAGTTTCAATGGGAATGGGAAGAATTGGACAAAAATTGGAAAATTTTGAAGGGACTTTGAAAAAATTTCAACTGGAATTTTAGCCATTTTTTGACGTGAAATTGTAAACATGTGGACATGGATTTTGAAAATTCTAGAGAGAATTTTAAAAGCTTCAAGAGAATTTCAACAATTTTGAGAGGGATTTGAAAAGTTTCAATGGGAATGGGAAGAATTGGGACAAAAATTGGAAAATTTTTAAGGGACTTTGAAAAAATTTCAACTGGAATTTTACCATTTTTTTTACGTGAAAATTGTAAAACATGTGGACATGGATTTTTGAAAATTCTAGAGAGAATTTTAAAAGCTTCAACAGAATTTCAACAATTTGGAGAGGGATTTGAAAAGTTTCAATGGGAATGGGAAGAATTGGACAAAAATTGGAAAATTTTTAAGGGACTTTGAAAAAATTTCAACTGGAATTTTAGCAATTATTTGACGGGAAATTGTAAACATGTGGACATGGATTTTGAAAATTCTAGAGAGAATTTTAAAAGCTTCAACAGAATTTCAACAATTTTGAGAGGGATTTGAAAAGTTTCAATGGGAATGGGAAGAATTGGGACAAAAAATTGGAAAATTTTTAAGGGACTTTGAAAAAATTTCAACTGGAATTTTAGCCATTTTTTGACGTGAAATTGTAAACATGTGGACATGGATTTTGAAAATTCTAGAGAGAATTTTAAAAGCTTCAACAGAATTTCAACAATTTTGAGAGGGATTTGAAAGGTTTCAATGGGAATGGGAAGAATTGGGACAAAAATTGGAAAATTTTTAAGGACTTTGAAAAAATTTCAACTGGAATTTTAGCCATTTTTTGACGTGAAATTGTAAACATGTGGACATGGATTTGAAAATTCTAGAGAGAATTTTAAAGCTTCAAGAGAATTTCAACAATTTGGAGAGGGATTTGAAAAGTTTCAATGGGAATGGGAAGAATTGGGACAAAAATTGGAAAATTTTTAAGGGACTTTGAAAAAATTTCAACTGGAATTTTAGCCATTTTTTGACGTGAAATTGTAAACATGTGGCCATGGATTTTGAAAATTCTAGAGAGAATTTTAAAAGCTTCAAGAGAATTTCAACAATTTTGAGAGGGATTTGAAAAGTTTCAATGGGAATGGGAAGAATTGGGACAAAAATTGGAAAATTTTGAAGGGACTTTGAAAAAATTTCAACTGGAATTTTAGCCATTTTTTGATGTGAAATTGTAAACTTGTGGCCATGGATTTTGAAAATTCTAGAGAGAATTTTAAAAGCTTCAAGAGAATTTCAACAATTTTGAGAGGGATTTGAAAAGTTTCAATGGGAATGGGAAGAATTGGGACAAAAATTGGAAAATTTTTAAGGGACTTTGAAAAAATTTCAACTGGAATTTTAGCCATTTTGTTACATGAAATTGTAAACATGTGGACATGGATTTTGAAAATTCTAGAGAGAATTTTAAAAGCTTCAACAGAATTTCAACAATTTTGAGAGGAATTTGAAAAGTTTCAATGGGAATGGGAAGAATTGGGACAAAAATTGGAAAATTTTGAAGGGACTTTGAAAAAATTTCAACTGGAATTTTACCATTTTTTTTACGTGAAATTGTAAACATGTGGACATGGATTTTGAAAATTCTAGAGAGAATTTTAAAAGCTTCAAGAGAATTTCAACAATTTTGAGAGGGATTTGAAAAGTTTCAATGGGAATGGGAAGAATTGGGACAAAAATTGGAAAATTTTGAAGGGACTTTGAAAAAATTTCAACTGGAATTTTAGCCATTTTTTTACGTGAAATTGTAAACATGTGGCCATGGATTTTGAAAATTCTAGAGAGAATTTTAAAAGCTTCAAGAGAATTTCAAAAATTTGGAGAGGGATTTGAAAAGTTTCAATGGGAATGGGAAGAATTGGGACAAAAATTGGAAAATTTTGAAGGGACTTTGAAAAAATTTCAACTGGAATTTTAGCAATTATTTGACGGGAAATTGTAAACATGTGGCCATGGATTTTGAAAATTCTAGAGAGAATTTTAAAAGCTTCAAGAGAATTTCAACAATTTTGAGAGGGATTTGAAAAGTTTCAATGGGAATGGGAAGAATTGGGACAAAAATTGGAAAATTTTTAAGGGACTTTGAAAAAATTTCAACTGGAATTTTAGCCATTTTTTGACGTGAAATTGTAAACTTGTGGCCATGGATTTTGAAAATTCTAGAGAGAATTTTAAAAGCTTTAACAGAATTTCAACAATTTTGAGAGGGATTTGAAAAGTTTCAATGGGAATGGGAAGAATTGGGACAAAAATTGGAAAATTTTTAAGGGACTTTGAAAAAATTTCAACTGGAATTTTAGCCATTTTTTGACGTGAAATTGTAAACATGTTGAAGTGGATTTTGAAAATTCTAGAGAGAATTTTAAAAGCTTGAACAGAATTTCAACAATTTGGAGAGGGATTTGAAAAGTTTCAATGGGAATGGGAAGAATTGGGACAAAAATTGGAAAATTTTTAAGGGACTTTGAAAAAATTTCAACTGGAATTTTAGCAATTTTTTGACGTGAAATTGTAAACATGTGGACATGGATTTTGAAAATTCTAGAGAGAATTTTAAAAGCTTCAACAGAATTTCAACAATTTTGAGAGGGATTTGAAAAGTTTCAATGGGAATGGGAAGAATTGGGACAAAAATTGGAAAATTTTTAAGGGACTTTGAAAAATTTCAACTGGAATTTTACCATTTTTTTTACGTGAAATTGTAAACATGTGGCCATGGATTTTGAAAATTCTAGAGAGAATTTTAAAAGCTTCAAGAGAATTTCAACAATTTTGAGAGGGATTTGAAAAGTTTCAATGGGAATGGGAAGAATTGGGACAAAAATTGGAAAATTTTTAAGGGACTTTGAAAAAATTTCAACTGGAATTTTAGCCATTTTTTATGTGAAATTGTAAACATGTGGACATGGATTTTGAAAATTCTAGAGAGAATTTTAAAAGCTTTAACAGAATTTCAACAATTTGGAGAGGGATTTGAAAGGTTTCAATGGGAATGGGAAGAATTGGGACAAAAATTGGAAAATTTTTAAGGGACTTTGAAAAAATTTCAACTGGAATTTTAGCCATTTTTTGACGTGAAATTGTAAACATGTGGCCATGGATTTTGAAAATTCTAGAGAGAATTTTAAAAGCTTCAAGAGAATTTCAACAATTTTGAGAGGGATTTGAAAAGTTTCAATGGGAATGGGAAGAATTGGGACAAAAATTGGAAAATTTTTAAGGGACTTTGAAAAAATTTCAACTGGAATTTTAGCCATTTTTTTTACGTGAAATTGTAAACTTGTGGACATGGATTTTGAAAATTCTAGAGAGAATTTTAAAAGCTTTAACAGAATTTCAACAATTTGGAGAGGGATTTGAAAAGTTTCAATGGGAATGGGAAGAATTGGGACAAAAATTGGAAAATTTTTAAGGGACTTTGAAAAAATTTCAACTGGAATTTTACCATTTTTTTTACGTGAAATTGTAAACATGTGGCCATGGATTTTGAAAATTCTAGAGAGAATTTTAAAAGCTTCAAGAGAATTTGAACAATTTTGAGAGGGATTTGAAAAGTTTCAATGGGAATGGGAAGAATTGGGACAAAAATTGGAAAATTTTTAAGGGACTTTGAAAAAATTTCAACTGGAATTTTAGCCATTTTTTATGTGAAATTGTAAACATGTGGACATGGATTTTGAAAATTCTAGAGAGAATTTTAAAAGCTTCAAGAGAATTTCAACAATTTTGAGAGGGATTTGAAAAGTTTCAATGGGAATGGGAAGAATTGGGACAAAAATTGGAAAATTTTTAAGGGACTTTGAAAAAGTTTCAACTGGAATTTTAGCCATTTTTTGACACGAAATTGTAAACATGTGGACATGGATTTTGAAAATTCTAGAGAGAATTTTAAAAGCTTTAACAGAATTTCAACAATTTTGAGAGGGATTTGAAAAGTTTCAATGGGAATGGGAAGAATTGGGACAAAAATTGGAAAATTTTTAAGGGACTTTGAAAAAATTTCAACTGGAATTTTAGCCATTTTTTGACGTGAAATTGTAAACATGTGGCCATGGATTTTGAAAATTCTAGAGAGAATTTTAAAAGGTTCAACAGAATTTCAACAATTTGGAGAGGGATTTGAAAAGTTTCAATGGGAATGGGAAGAATTGGGACAAAAATTGGAAAATTTTGAAGGGACTTTGAAAAAATTTCAACTGGAATTTTAGCCATTTTTTGACGTGAAATTGTAAACATGTGGACATGGATTTTGAAAATTCTAGAGAGAATTTTAAAAGGTTCAACAGAATTTCAACAATTTGGAGAGGGATTTGAAAAGTTTCAATGGGAATGGGAAGAATTGGGACAAAAATTGGAAAATTTTTAAGGGACTTTGAAAAAATTTCACCTGGAATTTTAGCAATTATTTGACGGGAAATTGTAAACATGTGGACATGGATTTTGAAAATTCTAGAGAGAATTTTAAAAGCTTCAACAGAATTTCAACAATTTGGAGAGGGATTTTAAAAGTTTCAATGGGAATGGGAAGAATTGGGACAAAAATTGGAAAATTTTTAAGGGACTTTGAAAAAATTTCAACTGGAATTTTAGCCATTTTTTGACGTGAAATTGTAAACATGTGGACATGGATTTTGAAAATTCTAGAGAGAATTTTAAAAGCTTCAACAGAATTTCAACAATTTGGAGAGGGATTTGAAAGGTTTCAATGGGAATGGGAAGAATTGGGACAAAAATTGGAAAATTTTTAAGGGACTTTGAAAAAATTTCAACTGGAATTTTAGCCATTTTTTGACGTGAAATTGTAAACACGTGGACATGGATTTTGAAAATTCTAGAGAGAATTTTAAAAGCTTCAAGAGAATTTCAACAATTTTGAGAGGGATTTGAAAAGTTTCAATGGGAATGGGAAGAATTGGGACAAAAATTGGAAAATTTTTAAGGGACTTTGAAAAAATTTCAACTGGAATTTTAGCCATTTTTTGACATGAAATTGTAAACATGTGGACATGGATTTTGAAAATTCTAGAGAGAATTTTAAAAGCTTCAACAGAATTTCAACAATTTGGAGAGGGATTTGAAAAGTTTCAATGGGAATGGGAAGAATTGGGACAAAAATTGGAAAATTTTTAAGGGACTTTGAAAAAATTTCAACTGGAATTTTAGCAATTATTTGACGGGAAATTGTAAACATGTGGACATGGATTTTGAAAATTCTAGAGAGAATTTTAAAAGCTTCAACAGAATTTCAACAATTTGGAGAGGGATTTTAAAAGTTTCAATGGGAATGGGAAGAATTGGGACAAAAATTGGAAAATTTTTAAGGGACTTTGAAAAAATTTCAACTGGAATTTTAGCCATTTTTTGACGTGAAATTGTAAACATGTGGACATGGATTTTGAAAATTCTAGAGAGAATTTTAAAAGCTTCAACAGAATTTCAACAATTTGGAGAGGGATTTGAAAGGTTTCAATGGGAATGGGAAGAATTGGGACAAAAATTGGAAAATTTTTAAGGGACTTTGAAAAAATTTCAACTGGAATTTTAGCCATTTTTTGACGTGAAATTGTAAACATGTGGACATGGATTTTGAAAATTCTAGAGAGAATTTTAAAAGCTTCAAGAGAATTTCAACAATTTTGAGAGGGATTTGAAAAGTTTCAATGGGAATGGGAAGAATTGGGACAAAAATTGGAAAATTTTTAAGGGACTTTGAAAAAACTTCAACTGGAATTTTAGCCATTTTTTGACGTTAAATTGTAAACATGTGGCCATGGATTTTGAAAATTCTAGAGAGAATTTCAAAAGCTTCAACAGAATTTCAACAATTTGGAGAGGGATTTGAAAAGTTTCAATGGGAATGGGAAGAATTGGGACAAAAATTGGAAAATTTTTAAGGGACTTTGAAAAAATTTCAACTGGAATTTTAGCCATTTTTTGACGTGAAATTGTAAACATGTGGCCATGGATTTTGAAAATTCTAGAGAGAATTTTAAAAGCTTTAACAGAATTTCAACAATTTTGAGAGGGATTTGAAAAGTTTCAATGGGAATGGGAAGAATTGGGACAAAAATTGGAAAATTTTTAAGGGACTTTGAAAAAATTTCAACTGGAATTTTAGCCATTTTTTGACGTGAAATTGTAAACTTGTGGCCATGGATTTTGAAAATTCTAGAGAGAATTTTAAAAGCTTCAAGAGAATTTCAACAATTTTGAGAGGGATTTGAAAAGTTTCAATGGGAATGGGAAGAATTGGGACAAAAATTGGAAAATTTTTAAGGGACTTTGAAAAAATTTCAACTGGAATTTTAGCCATTTTTTTACGTGAAATTGTAAACATGTGGACATGGATTTTGAAAATTCTAGAGAGAATTTTAAAAGCTTCAACAGAATTTCAACAATTTTGAGAGGGATTTGAAAAGTTTCAATGGGAATGGGAAGAATTGGGACAAAAATTGGAAAATTTTTAAGGGACTTTGAAAAAATTTCAACTGGAATTTTACCATTTTTTTTACGTGAAATTGTAAACATGTGGACATGGATTTTGAAAATTCTAGAGAGAATTTTAAAAGCTTCAAGAGAATTTCAACAATTTTGAGAGGGATTTGAAAAGTTTCAATGGGAATGGGAAGAATTGGGACAAAAATTGGAAAATTTTGAAGGGACTTTGAAAAAATTTCAACTGGAATTTTAGCCATTTTTTATGTGAAATTGTAAACATGTGGACATGGATTTTGAAAATTCTAGAGAGAATTTTAAAAGCTTCAAGAGAATTTCAACAATTTTGAGAGGGATTTGAAAAGTTTCAATGGGAATGGGAAGAATTGGGACAAAAATTGGAAAATTTTTAAGGGACTTTGAAAAAATTTCAACTGGAATTTTAGCCATTTTTTGACATGAAATTGTAAACATGTGGACATGGATTTTGAAAATTCTAGAGAGAATTTTAAAAGCTTCAAGAGAATTTCAACAATTTTGAGAGGGATTTGAAAAGTTTCAATGGGAATGGGAAGAATTGGGACAAAAATTGGAAAATTTTTAAGGGACTTTGAAAAAATTTCAACTGGAATTTTAGCCATTTTTTGACGTGAAATTGTAAACATGTGGACATGGATTTTGAAAATTCTAGAGAGAATTTTAAAAGCTTCAACAGAATTTCAACAATTTTGAGAGGAATTTGAAAAGTTTCAATGGGAATGGGAAGAATTGGGACAAAAATTGGAAAATTTTGAAGGGACTTTGAAAAAATTTCAACTGGAATTTTAGCCATTTTTTTACGTGAAATTGTAAACATGTGGCCATGGATTTTGAAAATTCTAGAGAGAATTTTAAAAGCTTTAACAGAATTTCAACAATTTGGAGAGGGATTTGAAAAGTTTCAATGGGAATGGGAAGAATTGGGACAAAAATTGGAAAATTTTTAAGGGACTTTGAAAAAATTTCAACTGGAATTTTACCATTTTTTTTACATGAAATTGTAAACATGTGGACATGGATTTTGAAAATTCTAGAGAGAATTTTAAAAGGTTCAACAGAATTTCAACAATTTTGAGAGGGATTTGACAAGTTTCAATGGGAATGGGAAGAATTGGGACAAAAATTGGAAAATTTTTAAGGGACTTTGAAAAAATTTCAACTGGAATTTTAGCCATTTTTTGACGTGAAATTGTAAACTTGTGGCCATGGATTTTGAAAATTCTAGAGAGAATTTTAAAAGCTTTAACAGAATTTCAACAATTTTGAGAGGGATTTGAAAAGTTTCAATGGGAATGGGAAGAATTGGGACAAAAATTGGAAAATTTTTAAGGGACTTTGAAAAAATTTCAACTGGAATTTTAGCCATTTTTTGACGTGAAATTGTAAACATGTGGACATGGATTTTGAAAATTCTAGAGAGAATTTTAAAAGCTTCAACAGAATTTCAACAATTTTGAGAGGGATTTGAAAAGTTTCAATGGGAATGGGAAGAATTGGGACAAAAATTGGAAAATTTTTAAGGGACTTTGAAAAAATTTCAACTGGAATTTTAGCCATTTTTTGACGTGAAATTGTAAACATGTGGCCATGGATTTTGAAAATTCTAGAGAGAATTTTAAAAGCTTCAAGAGAATTTCAACAATTTTGAGAGGGATTTGAAAAGTTTCAATGGGAATGGGAAGAATTGGGACAAAAATTGGAAAATTTTTAAGGGACTTTGAAAAAATTTCAACTGGAATTTTAGCCATTTTTTGACGTGGAATTGTAAACATGTGGACATGGATTTTGAAAATTCTAGAGAGAATTTTAAAAGCTTCAACAGAATTTCAACAATTTTGAGAGGAATTTGAAAAGTTTCAATGGGAATGGGAAGAATTGGGACAAAAATTGGAAAATTTTTAAGGGACTTTGAAAAAATTTCAACTGGAATTTTAGCCATTTTTTTTACGTGAAATTGTAAACATGTGGACATGGATTTTGAAAATTCTAGAGAGAATTTTAAAAGCTTCAACAGAATTTCAACAATTTTGAAAGGGATTTGAAAAGTTTCAATGGGAATGGGAAGAATTGGGACAAAAATTGGAAAATTTTGAAGGGACTTTGAAAAAATTTCAACTGGAATTTTAGCCATTTTTTGACGTGAAATTGTAAACATGTGGCCATGGATTTTGAAAATTCTAGAGAGAATTTTAAAAGCTTCAAGAGAATTTCAACAATTTTGAGAGGGTTTTGAAAAGTTTCAATGGGAATGGGAAGAATTGGGACAAAAATTGGAAAATTTTGAAGGGACTTTGAAAAAATTTCAACTGGAATTTTAGCCATTTTTTTACGTGAAATTGTAAACATGTGGACATGGATTTTGAAAATTCTAGAGAGAATTTTAAAAGCTTCAACAGAATTTCAACAATTTGGAGAGGGATTTGAAAAGTTTCAATGGGAATGGGAAGAATTGGGACAAAAATTGGAAAATTTTTAAGGGACTTTGAAAAAATTTCAACTGGAATTTTAGCCATTTTTTGACATGATATTGTAAACATGTGGACATGGATTTTGAAAATTCTAGAGAGAATTTTAAAAGCTTCAAGAGAATTTCAACAATTTTGAGAGGGATTTGAAAAGTTTCAATGGGAATGGGAAGAATTGGGACAAAAATTGGAAAATTTTTAAGGGACTTTGAAAAAATTTCAACTGGAATTTTAGCCATTTTTTGACGTGAAATTGTAAACATGTGGCCATGGATTTTGAAAATTCTAGAGAGAATTTTAAAAGCTTCAAGAGAATTTCAACAATTTGGAGAGGGATTTGAAAAGTTTCAATGGGAATGGGAAGAATTGGGACAAAAATTGGAAAATTTTTAAGGGACTTTGAAAAAATTTCAACTGGAATTTTAGCCATTTTTTGACGTGAAATTGTAAATATGTGGACATGGACTTTGAAAATTCTAGAGAGAATTTTAAAAGCTTCAACAGAATTTCAACAATTTTGAGAGGAATTTGAAAAGTTTCAATGGGAATGGGAAGAATTGGGACAAAAATTGGAAAATTTTTAAGGGACTTTGAAAAAATTTCAACTGGAATTTTACCATTTTTTTTACGTGAAATTGTAAACACGTGGATATGGATTTTGAAAATTCTAGAGAGAATTTTAAAAGCTTCAACAGAATTTCAACAATTTGGAGAGGGATTTGAAAAGTTTCAATGGGGATGGGAAGAATTGGGACAAAAATTGGAAAATTTTTAAGGGACTTTGAAAAAATTTCAACTGGAATTTTAGCCATTTTTTGACGTGAAATTGTAAACATGTGGCCATGGATTTTGAAAATTCTAGAGAGAATTTTAAAAGCTTCAAGAGAATTTCAACAATTTGGAGAGGGATTTGAAAAGTTTCAATGGGAATGGGAAGAATTGGGACAAAAATTGGAAAATTTTTAAGGGACTTTGAAAAAATTTCAACTGGAATTTTAGCCATTTTTTGACGTGAAATTGTAAATATGTGGACATGGACTTTGAAAATTCTAGAGAGAATTTTAAAAGCTTCAACAGAATTTCAACAATTTGGAGAGGGATTTGAAAAGTTTCAATGGGAATGGGAAGAATTGGGACAAAAATTGGAAAATTTTTAAGGGACTTTGAAAAAATTTCAACTGGAATTTTAGCCATTTTTTGACGTGAAATTGTAAATATGTGGACATGGACTTTGAAAATTCTAGAGAGAATTTTAAAAGCTTCAACAGAATTTCAACAATTTTGAGAGGAATTTGAAAAGTTTCAATGGGAATGGGAAGAATTGGGACAAAAATTGGAAAATTTTTAAGGGACTTTGAAAAAATTTCAACTGGAATTTTACCATTTTTTTTACGTGAAATTGTAAACACGTGGATATGGATTTTGAAAATTCTAGAGAGAATTTTAAAAGCTTCAACAGAATTTCAACAATTTGGAGAGGGATTTGAAAAGTTTCAATGGGGATGGGAAGAATTGGGACAAAAATTGGAAAATTTTTAAGGGACTTTGAAAAAATTTCAACTGGAATTTTAGCCATTTTTTGACGTGAAATTGTAAACATGTGGCCATGGATTTTGAAAATTCTAGAGAGAATTTTAAAAGCTTCAAGAGAATTTCAACAATTTGGAGAGGGATTTGAAAAGTTTCAATGGGAATGGGAAGAATTGGGACAAAAATTGGAAAATTTTTAAGGGACTTTGAAAAAATTTCAACTGGAATTTTAGCCATTTTTTGACGTGAAATTGTAAACATGTGGACATGGATTTTGAAAATTCTAGAGAGAATTTTAAAAGCTTCAACAGAATTTCAACAATTTTGAGAGGGATTTGAAAAGTTTCAATGGGAATGGGAAGAATTGGGACAAAAATTGGAAAATTTTTAAGGGACTTTGAAAAATTTCAACTGGAATTTTAGCCATTTTTTGACGTGAAATTGTAAACTTGTGGCCATGGATTTTGAAAATTCTAGAGAGAATTTTAAAAGCTTTAACAGAATTTCAACAATTTTGAGAGGGATTTGAAAAGTTTCAATGGGAATGGGAAGAATTGGGACAAAAATTGGAAAATTTTTAAGGGACTTTGAAAAAATTTCAACTGGAATTTTAGCCATTTTGTTACGTGAAATTGTAAACATGTGGACATGGATTTTGAAAATTCTAGAGAGAATTTTAAAAGCTTCAACAGAATTTCAACAATTTTGAGAGGAATTTGAAAAGTTTCAATGGGAATGGGAAGAATTGGGACAAAAATTGGAAAATTTTTAAGGGACTTTGAAAAAATTTCAACTGGAATTTTACCATTTTTTTTACGTGAAATTGTAAACACGTGGATATGGATTTTGAAAATTCTAGAGAGAATTTTAAAAGCTTCAACAGAATTTCAACAATTTGGAGAGGGATTTGAAAAGTTTCAATG